>NC_091324.1:1638393-1683393 GCF_038502225.1 Cherax quadricarinatus | reverse complement strand
CCAGAAAGTGATCTGATATATCTGTGGCCCCTCTATAAACATGTACATCCTGAAGTCTACTCAACAGTCCTTTATCTACCAATACATAATCCAACAAACTACTGTCATTTCGCCCTACATCATATCTTGTATACTTATTTATCCTCTTTTTCTTAAAATATGTATTACCTGTAACTAAACCCCTTTCTATACAAAGTTCAATCAAAGGGCTCCCATTATCATTTACACCTGGCACCCCAAACTTACCTACCACACCCTCTCTAAAAGTTTCTCCCACTTTAGCATTCAGGTCCCCTACCACAATTACTCTCTCACTTGGTTCAAAGGCTCCTATACATTCACTTAACATCTCCCAAAATCTCTCTCTCTCCTCTGCATTCCTCTCTTCTCCAGGTGCATACACGCTTATTATGACCCACTTCTCGCATCCAACCTTTACTTTAATCCACATAATTCTTGAATTTACACATTCATATTCTCTTTTCTCCTTCCATAACTGATCATTCAACATTACTGCTACCCCTTCCTTTGCTCTAACTCTCTCAGATACTCCAGATTTAATCCCATTTATTTCCCCCCACCGAAACTCCCCTACCCCCTTCAGCTTTGTTTCGCTTAGGGCCAGGACATCCAACTTCTTTTCATTCATAACATCAGCAATCATCTGTTTCTTGTCATCCGCACTACATCCACGCACATTTAAGCATCCCAGTTTTATAAAGTTTTTCTTCTTCTCTTTTTTAGTAAATGTCTACAGGAGAAGGGGTTACTAGCCCATTGCTCCCGGCATTTTAGTCGCCTCATACGACACGCATGGCTTACGGAGGAAAGATTCTTTTCCACTTCCCCATGGACAATAGAAGAAATAAAGAGGAACAAGAGCTATTTAGAAAAAGGAGAAAAACCTAGATGTATGTATATATATATATGCATGTGCGTGTCTGTGAAGTGTGACCTAAGTGTAAGTAGGAGTAGCAAGATATCCCTGTTATCTAGCGTGTTTATGAGACAGAAAAAGAAACCAGCAATCCTACCATCATGCAAAACAGTTACAGGTTTCTGTTTCACAGTCATCTGGCAGGACGGTAGTACTTCCCTGGGTGGTTGCTGTCTACCAACCTACTACTACCTACCTACCAACCTACTACTATATATATATATACATATATATATATATATATATACACATATATATATACATATATATATATATACACATATATATATAATGTCGTACCGAGTAAGTAAAACTGGTCAATTACCAAGAACTCATTTAAAATTAAGTCCTGTCTAAAATTTTCTCTTATACGTTTAAAGATATATTTTTTTCATTAATGTTAATGTAAAAATTTATAATTTTGCACCAAAAGAATCTTAGAAAACTTACCTAACCTTATTATAACAAGAACAATTTATTTTAGCCTAACCCAACTATATATATTTTAGATTTGTTTACAATAATTTATACTAAACAAACACAGTGCAATATATTTCTTTCGTTAGGTTCAGAATGATTTTGGCAAAATTATTGCATACACAAATTTTCGCTGCTTGTCCTATATGGCAAGATGAGCGTTGCTATTTAAGCCAAGATCGCAAGTTCTGCCTATTCGGCACGACATATATATATATATATATATATATATATATATATATATATATATATATATATATATATATATATATATATATATATATATATATATATATATATATATCAATAATAACACTGGGCTAGCCAAGGATTCGAACCCATATTGTACTGGCCTGCCTCATGGTAAGCGAGAACCACATGACGCTTTAAACCACCTGACCATCCAACCCTACAAGAATGGCGCAGCCAACACACAGCTTACCGTGAGGCAGGCCAGTACAAAATGGGTTCGAATCCTTGCCTAGCGCAGTGTTGTTATTGATCAATACCACTCGTTCGTGGTTACAATAATATATATATATATATATATATATATATATATATATATATATATATTTTTATTATCACACCGGCCGATTCCCACCAAGGCAGGGTGGCCCGAAAAAGAAAAACTTTCACCATCATTCACTCCATCACTGTCTTGCCAGAAGGGTGCTTTACACTACAGTTTTTAAACTGCAACATTAACACCCCTCCTTCAGAGTGCAGGCACTGTACTTCCCATCTCCAGGACTCAAGTCCGGCCTGCCGGTTTCCCTGAATCCCTTCATAAATGTTACTTTGCTCACACTCCAACAGCACGTCAAGTATTAAAAACCATTTGTCTCCATTCACTCCTATCAAACACGCTCACGCATGCCTGCTGGAAGTCCAAGCCCCTCGCACACAAAACCTCCTTTACCCCCTCCCTCCAACCCTTCCTAGGCCGACCCCTACCCCGCCTTCCTTCCACTACAGACTGATACACTCTTGAAGTCATTCTGTTTCGCTCCATTCTCTCTACATGTCCGAACCACCTCAACAACCCTTCCTCAGCCCTCTGGACAACAGTTTTGGTAATCCCGCACCTCCTCCTAACTTCCAAACTACGAATTCTCTGCATTATATTCACACCACACATTGCCCTCAGACATGACATCTCCACTGCCTCCAGCCTTCTCCTCGCTGCAACATTCATCACCCACGCTTCACACCCATATAAGAGCGTTGGTAAAACTATACTCTCATACATTCCCCTCTTTGCCTCCAAGGACAAAGTTCTTTGTCTCCACAGACTCCTAAGTGCACCACTCACTCTTTTTCCCTCATCAATTCTATGATTCACCTCATCTTTCATAGACCCATCCGCTGACACGTCCACTCCCAAATATCTGAATACGTTCACCTCCTCCATACTCTCTCCCTCCAATCTGATATTCAATCTTTCATCACCTAATCTTTTTGTTATCCTCATAACCTTACTCTTTCCTGTATTCACCTTTAATTTTCTTCTTTTGCACACCCTACCAAATTCATCCACCAATCTCTGCAACTTCTCTTCAGAATCTCCCAAGAGCACAGTGTCATCAGCAAAGAGCAGCTGTGACAACTCCCACTTTGTGTGTGATTCTTTATCTTTTAACTCCACGCCTCTTGCCAAGACCCTCGCATTTACTTCTCTTACAACCCCATCTATAAATATATTAAACAACCACGGTGACATCACACATCCTTGTCTAAGGCCTACTTTTACTGGGAAAAAAATTTCCCTCTTTCCTACATACTCTAACTTGAGCCTCACTATCCTCGTAAAAACTCTTCACTGCTTTCAGTAACCTACCTCCTACACCATACACTTGCAACATCTGCCACATTGCCCCCCTATCCACCCTGTCATACGCCTTTTCCAAATCCATAAATGCCACAAAGACCTCTTTAGCCTTATCTAAATACTGTTCACTTATATGTTTCACTGTAAACACCTGGTCCACACACCCCCTACCTTTCCTAAAGCCTCCTTGTTCATCTGCTATCCTATTCTCCGTCTTACTCTTAATTCTTTCAATTATAACTCTACCATACACTTTACCAGGTACACTCAACAGACTTATCCCCCTATAATTTTTGCACTCTCTTTTATCCCCTTTGCCTTTATACAAAGGAACTATGCATGCTCTCTGCCAATCCCTAGGTACCTTACCCTCTTCCATACATTTATTAAATAATTGCACCAACCACTCCAAAACTACATCCCCACCTGCTTTTAACATTTCTATCTTTATCCCATCAATCCCGGCTGCCTTACCCCCTTTCATTTTACCTACTGCCTCACGAACTTCCCCCACACTCACAACTGGCTCTTCCTCACTCCTACAAGATGTTATTCCTCCTTGCCCTATACACGAAATCACAGCTTCCCTATCTTCATCAACATTTAACAATTCCTCAAAATATTCCTTCCATCTTCCCAATACCTCTAACTCTCCATTTAATAACTCTCCTCTCCTATTTTTAACAGACAAATCCATTTGTTCTCTAGGCTTTCTTAACTTGTTAATCTCACTCCAAAACTTTTTCTTATTTTCAACAAAATTTGTTGATAACATCTCACCCACTCTCTCATTTGCTCTCTTTTTACATTGCTTCACCACTCTCTTAACTTCTCTCTTTTTCTCCATATACTCTTCCCTCCTTGCATCACTTCTACTTTGTAAAAATTTCTCATATGCTAACTTTTTCTCCCTTACTACTCTCTTTACATCATCATTCCACCAATCGCTCCTCTTCCAATCGCTCCTCCTATATATATATATATATATATATTATATTATATATCAAGTAACAAAGTGAGATGAAAAAAACAGGCTCCACAGTAGGCTAACTGGCCCATGTTGTTAGCGGCGGCAGCAGCAGTAGCAGTAGTACCACCACTACTAGGAGTAGCAGTCACAGGTGTGATGTAACACTGAACCACAGCTGTGATGAAAAGAATGGTCTGGTGATACATTTCGCTACGACTTGCAAAACGTTTCCCCGAATAAATATCCCGAACTGTACACAAGTGTGTATTTCCACACATGCGTGGTATAACACGGGGTGGGTGATGCCAGGAGGCAACACCTGGTAGACACCAGGTGCTCACAGCTACCTACCTTAACACATTATAACTACACTTGTTGGTACTAGAGGCATCATCTACCTTACCATATTATTATTATTACAATCAAGGGGGAAGCGCTAAACCCGGAGGATTATACAGCGCCTGGGGGGGGGGGGATGTGGAAGGCATTCAGGCTTAATTTGGGGAACTGGAGCACAGATCCAATTCCCTAAATCAAGAGCCCCTCACCAACATCAAGGAACCTTCCTTGAGGGGTACCTTACCATAGCAACTCATCCTGACTCACGAAATAGCAATAACACGATTGTAAACAAACCAGGGTACGGGTGGGGCTTGAACTCATGATGAGTGAGTCGTAAAACTCCAGGGCAGTGTGTTAGTCATTGGGCCAGCTGGCTACAATAAGATTCATCCAACTAGGTATATTAATACACCATAGAGAGGTTAGCATGGGTCATGTGTGGTAAGAAAGTTAAATGACATTTTGCGATGTTTTTAACAGCACACAAAGCATAAACAATGCTTAGTGTTTATATTTGTGGTTTCAATGCCTACGATACCACTGATCTACAGTTACACTGACTTACAATACTTACAATTAAAGTGACTTACAATACCAGTGATTTACAATACCATTGATTGACAGTACCACTGACTTGCAATTTCTAGTTGGCGTTTGCTGTTGCGGGTCTTGTACCGAGTCTGGCCTTGCCTGGAGCCAGGGTCATAACGGTAACAAGAATGGGCCAGTAGGCCTGCTACAGTGTTCCTCCTTTCTTGTGTTAAGAACTATATCTTATTACCAGAAGTCGATCTTCACACATAAATAGTGCGACATAAATTAATGGGAGATGCAGTGTGTGGATCAGTGTCCTGTGAGGCACCGTGTACCAAGGCTTTTTATTTTTTTTTACATCTGACATGATGGAAAAATAAACATAAATGCAGTATAATGAGATCCTTTATTGACTATGTTTCGCCCACACAGTGGTGGAGAATATTGGGTAGATTGTATTTGAGCAAATACAATCTACTGAACATTCTGCACCTGACTTTCCACACTCGGCCACTCTTTACCCAGGTAGATCTATTTTTGACTTGATAAAGCCAACTGTGTGAGAGAAACGTAGTCAATAAAGGATAGCATTATACTGCATTTGTGTTCATTTTTCCATCGTGTCGCTATTTACGTCTGACTTGACTCACGAAATCGTAATGACATGATTGCAAACAAACCATACCACGGGCGGGGATAGAACCCGCGATCAGAAAGTCTCAAAACTCCAGACCGTCGCGTTAGCCACTGGACCAGCTAGCCACAATAAAATTCGTCCAACTAGGTATATTTCTACACCATAGGAAGGTTAGCATAGGCACCACTGGGACTTGTTTGAGTGAGTTCACTCGCGGCACTCGTCAGGATAGCCGGGGGTTCAGTCCTCGGGTGGAAACACATTTACACGATTGAATGTTTAAGTCCAGAGCTGGATAACTTCAGGTATATCATACCGATAGATATGTTAATTAAACACACGTGCTTTGCTTGGAAACTTTTTCTTAGATATGTTTGTCCTCCACGAGTTTTTTTCAATACAGCTTTGCCTTATTTAGGCTAAGAGCTGTTTCTTCAGTTCAGTTCGTTTAAAAACCCAAGCTTATCCAAGCTGTACTATACAACCTAGGATGTGACTGTTTCCTAGAGTTCTATTTACAACCGGGACTGATGCCAGGTTTCCCTGTTGGCTACCTGATCAACCAGTCTATTGCTGTTGTTGTCTAAGGAACCTGTACCCTGCAGCCTATCTCTATTCAAGGTTCCTGTATGTTTACTCTCACATAGTTATGTTCGCAGAGTTGATCTCCAGCTCCTGGATCTCGTCTCTACCGTTCATTTGACTGGTGTTGCTCCTGAGAACCATGGGCTCTTTTACACCCACTTTTGCAACTGTATTATATATACATATGTATATATATGTCGTGCCGAATAGGCAGAGCTTGCGATCTTGGCTTAAATAGCAACGTTCATCTTGCCATATAGGACAAGTGAAAATTTGTGTATGCAATAATTTCGCCAAAATCATTCTGAACCTAACGAAAAAATATATTTCACTGTGTTTGTTTAGTATTAAATTACTGTAAACAAATCTAAAATATATTTAGTTGGGTTATGCTAAAATAAATTGTTCTTGTTATATTAAGGTTAGGTAAGTTTTCTAAGATTCTTTTGGAGCAAAATTAAAATTTTTTACACTAACATTAATGAAAAAAATATATCTTTAAACGTGTAAGAGAAAATTTTAGAAAGGACTTAATTTTAAATATGAGTTCTTGCTAATTGACCAGTTTTACATACTCGGCACGACATTATATATATATATATATATATATATATATATATATATATATATATATATATATATATATATATATATATATATATATATATATATATATATATATATATATATATATATATATATATACTATATATATATACACACATTTAAGCTTGCTGTAATTCGTCTAAGGATGAGATTCTAGTGTTTTCACTTCCTGAGCGCTGTCTTGCTTACAACTTCGCTAACCTCTTCGACCAGGCTCCATGGTACATTCCGCTTCACTACCTTAAAGCCGAAAAAAATGCCTTGTAATAGTCATGTGACTCATTTGTGTTTAACTTTCATCTGTGTTCCCTAGGTCAGGGCTCATGTCCAGCAGTTCATCTCTGTCTACTTCGTTTATATCCTTGAACATCTTGTGTGTCCTAACCACATCTCTTCCTTCCTCCAGTGATATGACGTTCACCTCCCCGAGTGTAGGTCATGTTTTACTGATTCGGCATTAATCTGGGGATAACCTTGACTATGCGAGGGTTCAACAATGGCGCTGCGTGCTCGAAACATTTCTTACGCATTTTGTGTACATCAGATTACTTTTTGTTAGGTTTCAAAATGCATTTTTTTTTCATTAGCCCACTTCATTAAGAGGATACTACGTGCAGGATAAACCTGTATTTAAAAACAACGTGTCACGCACAGAAATGGGGTTTATTAAGCAAGACACGACATTATACTGACTTGACTAAATCCGTGTGGGCGAAATGTTGTCAGTTCACACTGCAAATGGTGTTCTCTTACCACATTTGTCTGCAGTCCTGTTAGTCCAACACGTTTGCTAATCTTACATATGCTGCAGATTATATTGGATTTGTTGTTTGGTTAAATGGCCAATGGGTTTAAAGCCTATGAACTGCTTAGTGTCAAACAAGCTGCTTGTCACTTTTTCATCACTTGTCAAATATATTTTCATCACTAAAATAGGCATTAAAGTAATCTGTGAACATGTATACACATAGAGAGAAACACCTCGCCAGGTTGTCACAAGGTAGGTCCAGTGTTACTATATTTACTTATCTCAAGTGTGGTAAACTATTTAAAGTCACAGGGTGGAGACTCCTCAGTGTACCTGTTTCTTATAGGAAAAAAAGTAATTTGAAAGCGTAAATGAATGTAAATTGTTTTCCAAGCTAATAAAAATAATGTTACTAATCGAAGCCTAGTGATGGACAGGGCCGCGGGGGCGTTGTCCCCCGCAACACCCTCCAGGTTTACTCCAGGTAATCCTGTAAATTCTTTTCCAAGCTAATAAAAATAATGTTACTAATCGAAGCCTGGTGATTGACAGGGCCGCGGGGGCGTTGTCCCCCGCAACACCCTCCAGGTTTACTCCAGGTAATCCTGTAAATTCTTTTCCAAGCTAATAAAATTAACGTTACTAATCCATCGTTTAAACCTCATAGTATGCTGTCATGTTCAACAAGGATTTACAGAGCGTAGCATTAAGTTCTTCAGAGACTCCCACGACACTATCCATACAACACACTCTAGATGAAGCCTGAGGTTTATCCATAAAAATTTAAATTAAATATACAGAAATTGTCATACTTAATGTCACTGAGCTTCTACGTACGTCACATTATCAACAAGACCACAAGAGAAGATAATGATGAAAGTATAGAACTCAGAGATCTTAACACTGCAGGTAACTCCTTGATCAGAAAAGCATTTCTTTTGCATGTGAGGAGAAATAAGAACATTCATGAAGTTAAATACAACAGCGGCGGCGACGACGACGTAACATTGGCAGTAAAGAGGAATGGAATACAGTGCATGTTGTCATTGTTACTTAATAAAGCTCTACATACAGCAAAATGTTGTCACAATAAATAAACACATGGTTGATGAAAGCAAGTGTTACTCTGCTTGGGAATGCACTTTGTTAAAAATATATTCTGTCATTTATTCCATTTACCTCACTATGGAAAGTGAGATAAATGGAACAATTCCATATCTGGATATACATATTCATAGATCTGGTAGAACATTTTAGTTCAATACATACATTACTATTCAAATCGCCAAACGCATATTAAACAGTGTGTTTACTTCTCTGTTTTTGAGAGCCCTTTAGCATTTGTAGCCGTGATTTACAGCACTAAATGGAAAGTAGGTGTCGGTCAGGGTAGATGCACAAATGTAGTCCCACCCCAATGGAAATAAGACACTCTGACTTTTTTGGGTTATCTCTACACATATGCTGCTATGTATGATAATCTATGTAACTGTATTTGTGTATACCTGAATAAACTTACTTACCATCTACCGTTCTTTCATGGGTATGATGTGATGCCGTCCGGGTGGCAGAGGGAAGGACACAGGCTCAACAAGTATGGGAACGTCGCCCACCAGTATCACTTAGTCTAAATAGGATCAGAGATCCTTCACTAATGAAAAAAAATATTCCATTCAATTGTTGTTATATGCGTGTATAAGGAATTGTCGATCAAACATATATATCAGTAGCAACACTGCGACTTGCCGGGGGATCGAATCTGTGTTGTTATAACCCGCCTCATGGTGAGAGAAAGTTCACGACGCTCTAACCCAGTGGACCATACAGTCCTACAAGAATCATGCACCCAGCAGAGCTAGGTGTTGTACCGTGATCTGTTGTACCATGATCTGCTGGGTGCGTAATTCTTGTAGTATTGTATGGTCCCTAGGGGTTAGAGCGTCGTGAATTTTCGCTCACCATGAGGCAGGCTAAAACAACACAGGTCCGCATCCCCGGCTAGTTGCAGTGTTGTTATTGATATAAAGTAATATATATATATATATATATATATATATATATATATATATATATATATATATATATATATATATATAAGTAAATTTCGCACAAATCATTCTGAACCATTTTTAAATTATTGTAATCTTATCTAAAATATATGTACTTGGATTAGGTTAAATTAAATTACGCTTGTTATAATAAGGTTATGTAAGTTTTCTAAAGTTCTTTTGGTACAAAATTATTCATTTTTACATTAACATAAATGAAAAAATATGTCTTTAAGTATAAGATCAATTTTTTTAAGAGGACTTAATTTTAAATGAGTTCTTGCTAATTAACCAGTTTTACCTATTTATGTTAATATTAATTTTAGCATGTTACAATATCACTATCGTAGGTGACTAAGTGAGGTTGGTAACGTCAGGTTAAGCAGTTATTTACTCGGTACCGTGATAGTAGCAGCCGCTGTTTACAAGGCCACCATGGTATTATCATCGACCACGGAGTATCTTAGTAGTGTACAGTAGTAGTACATCAATGTGAATGGGTTGCTAGGTTGGAAAGATATTGTGGAGGGGTGACTGGGGAAGGGATTGATCTGTAACCCCCAACCATGTTAACAGTTGCTAAGAGTAACAAGTGAAAGAGCAGTGTAAAAATGTATATTGGAGAATAAGGAAGTAGCAGAGTACGTGCAGGAACGACTCGGCGAGTACAGTTAGGAACGTTGTGCGTGTCTCTCCAGATTAGTGACGGAGGCTCAAACCTCCACCACCCTGACGCTAAATATTCAACACAAGTTTTGCACTAAATGCAAAAAATCAGCACAGGCAGGGAACACGAGTCCTTGCGTCACCGGACTGGTCTGGCTACCTCACTTGTTCCACTCGTGATGTAACAATACTATCACCCTCACCAGAAATATAATGAATCATGATCCAGCGTACTCTTGGCAATTTAGATCATTTCAACTATTTTTTTCCTCTCACAAAAATAATATAAATCGTGATTCAGCTTTTGTTAATAATTCCGGCCGTTTTTGTTATAACACTTCTCTCGAAAATATAATAAATTGTG
This sequence comes from Cherax quadricarinatus, assembly GCF_038502225.1. Classification (NCBI taxonomy): domain Eukaryota; kingdom Metazoa; phylum Arthropoda; class Malacostraca; order Decapoda; family Parastacidae; genus Cherax; species Cherax quadricarinatus. The sequence goes on along the minus strand of NC_091324.1, from coordinate 1,672,648 downwards.
CAAGGTTTATGTTGATAATTTAGAGTACAGTACTAAAAGAAGTTAGCTTTGTCACATAGTGACGAATCTGTTATCTGTTAAAATCCACCCAAAGTGGTCAGACCACTTGACCTTACCTCTCTCTCCTCCTCCTCTTAAGCCACAGCCTTGTACACTCTATCCTGTCCGAGTCATTCCCGTCCCTTGTCTTGACATCTGTTTTATAGCTTAACAGCAAAAATAACATTTTCTTAAGGGTTTAAGGGTCATTAAGGTTGCATGTAAGCTCACACACTGAGGAACCAGGTTTGAGCTTCGAACGAGTGGAAACTGTGGATATGTTTCCTTCTGTCCCTAGTCACCTAGCAGTAATTAGGTACCTGGGTGCTAGCCGAATGGGTTATATTGAATGGTGCTTCTTGGCTCAGCTTAGCTAGAAGTTATAATTCAAATTTGACAATATTAGTGGGCAGTCTCATGGAGAGTTTATTGTTGTGCAAATGAGAAAAAAAATAGACATAACATACCTTAACTTAATGTAACTCATAACATAACCTAAATTATTAACCCAGAGGGTTAGCCACCCAGGATAACCCAATAAAGTCATTATGTCATCGGAGACTGTTGTATTTCCACTGGGATCCTTTAATTCTCTTCCCCAGGATGCGACCCACACCAGTCACCTAACACCCAGGTACCTAATTACTGCTGAGTGAACAAGGACAGCAGGTGAAAGGAAACATGCTCAACATTTCTGCTCGGCGGAGAGTCGGACCTGTGTATGAACCGAGACCGCTACCTAGTGAACCACGAGGCACACCTAACATAATAGAACCTAATGTAACAGAACCTAACGTAACCTAACCTACTCTGATGCGAAATTAATCTAGAGTGATACTCACTTTGTAACGTAAAAAATAATGTCGAATTATGTCGTGAAATCGTGAAAATTAAAGTAACACTTATCACAGTGGGAAGTTACTTGGCTATCAGTAGATCTGGAAATGGCTGCACGACTTTGTGTATGTAAGCTGTGATTACCCAGGCTCGTCTAGTGAGTGAGGTGTGATTGGCCAGCCGTGTCACTTGACTCATTACTAACCGTTGATTGTCCCTTGCCTGTTGTATCGTAACAAAAAAAATAGAGGTGGTATTTTTGCTAATGCCTTCCAAAAAAAAAAAAATTTTGCCCGACAGATAATTGTTTTTGCCTAGGTATGGATAGGTTGCTGGTATGGGTCGCATCCTGGGGCAGAGGATTAAAGGACCTCAGTGGAAATAACCCAGTCTAATGAAATTATTGTATTGGGTTATTCTGGGTTACTGGCCCTCCAGGTTAATAATAACAAAATCTTGTTTTTAATAATTTCTTCACCACCAGTCAAGAATTTTTAATCATACAATATGAAATCATTTAAAGAAAATCCTCAGCGATGCATACATACACTTACGAGACATATAGCTCTCTGGAGGTGTTCTTTCTTATATAACTGTGTTCTTTCTTATATAACTGTGTTCTTTCTTATATAACTGTGTTCTTTCTTATATAACTGTGTTCTTTCTTATATAACTGTGTTCTTTATTATATAACTGTGTTCTTTCTTATATAACTGTGTTCTTTCTTATATAACTTTGTGTTCTTATATAACTGTGTTCTTTCTTATATAACTGTGTTCTTTCTTATATAACTTTGTGTTCTTATATAACTGTGTTCGTTCTTATATAACTTTGTGTTCGTTCTTATATAACTGTTCTTTCTTATATAACTTTGTGTTCTTATATAACTTCGTGTTTTTTCTTATATAACTGTGTTCTTTCTTATATAACTGTGTTCTTTCTTATATAACTTTGTGTTCTTATATAACTTTGTGTTCGTTCTTATATAACTTTGTGTTCTTATATAACTTTGTGTTCTTTCTTATATAACCTTGTGTTCATATGTAACTTTGTGTTCTTTCTTATATAACTTTGTGTTCTTTCTTATATAACTTTGTGTTCTTTCTTATATAACTTTGTGTTCTTTCTTATATAACCTTGTGTTCTTATATAACCTTGTGTTCTTATATAACTTTGTGTTCTTTCTTATATAACTTTGTGTTCTTTCTTATATAACCTTGTGTTCTTATATAACCTTGTGTTCTTATATAACTTTGTGTTCTTTCTTATATAACTTTGTGTTCTTTCTTATATAACTTTGTGTTCTTTCTTATATAACCTTGTGTTCTTTCTTATATAACTTTGTGCTCTTTCTTATATAACTTTGTGTTCTTTCTTATATAACTTTGCGTTCTTTCTTATATAACTTTGTGTTCTTTCTTATATAACTTTGTGTTCTTTCTTATATAACTTTGTGTTCTTTCTTATATTTTTTTTTTTTATTCGCCGGTATTCTCCCGGCCCGGGTCTTTTCCAAGTAGTGGTGACCCGGTCTTGGCTCCCTATCTGGGGAGTGTCTCGAGACTTAAGTCTCCCATGAGAGGAGGTACAAGTACCTCCTCATCTTTGGGACCAAGTGTCCCCAGGCCTAGCCACATTCCCCGCCCTCACGGGGCTCGTAGGGAGAAGCTAGGCCTCTGGTCTGCCATCTGCCCCGCCCCAAAGGGGCTCGTGGGGTGACAGTCTTATGAGCTGCAGATGGTAGCAAGCTCAGGCATGTTTTTTCTTATATAACTTTGTGTTCTTTCTTATATAACTTTGTGTTCTTTCTTATATAACCTTGTGTTCTTATATAACCTTGTGTTCTTATATAACTTTGTGTTCTTTCTTATATAACTGTGTTCTTTCTTATATAACTTTGTGTTCTTTCTTATATAACTTTGTGTTCTTTCTTATATAACCTTGTGTTCTTATATAACCTTGTGTTCTTATATAACTTTGTGTTCTTTCTTATATAACCTTGTGTTCTTTCTTATATAACTTTGTGTTCATATATAACTGTGTTCTTTCTTATATAACTTTGTGTTCTTTCATACATAACTTTGTGTTCTTTCTTATATAACCTTGTGTTTCCTTTCTCGAAATCGTTACGCGAATTTTTCAGTATTTCGAAGCATTTCATGAAGATTCCAGATAATTTGGAGCGTCTGTTTTTCATGACTAAAATTACATACACCGCAGTGTGGAGATTTAATTAACATCGGAGCACAAACTGCTTTACATAATTAACATTACCAAGCCGCTTCAGTTATTGTATCTGAAGTATCTTACGTTTTGTTCAATCATATCTATATGTCTAACAAAGGAAAATGTAGACACAAACTGGTTGACAGTAAGTAGGTCAGCTACGCATATGGAAGTGTGCAATATGTAGGTCAGCTACGTACATTCATGCAAGTTACCTTCATTGCATCAGCAGTGCGATCATCAAGGTTTTCAGGCAGTTGTGAAAAGTGGTACTAGACTCATGTGTGTAACTATTTACAGTGCTCTCGTCTTTTCGTGGTGCGTAATATGCACCTAGTAAAACGTGTATTATTTTAGTACATTTAACTGCATGATATTTATATTCAGATAATTTCCTCTCACCAAGTGATGGTTAATTTTATTCTGTTGTTTGCCCTGAAACAAACATCGCTCGTTTTCTAATAGATAGCTTCGTTTTCTATTCAGTCTGACGTGGCAGACTTGTTTAGAATGAGTTAACGATATTGTCATTTTGGGATGGTACAGTATGTTTTCCCGGTCAGGGGTAGAAAGCCCGTTTCATTTCAAGGTCTCCCTTGCCTAGGGCAAGGCTGTAAGTATGAGGTCACCCATCCAGTTAGTGACCAGACTCAACAACGGTTTCACAAATACATGCACATTACTCATACTACCATGTCATTGGTTAGTAAGTAAGTTTATTCAGGTATACATAAATACAGTTACGTAGATTATCATACATAGCAGCATATGTGTAAAGAACCTTAGGATAACCCAGAAAAGTCAGAGTGACTTATTTCCATTGGGGATGTTGGTTGTCTTCGATAAATCTAGTATATAAAAAAATCACTGGTACCTGTGAATACAATAATTTGTTTGTAGCACACAACACACTGGACCTGGAACATCGAGGCACAGTCACGTATTTCAGCAAAATGTGACTTTGACGTGAGCTTTCCATTTCGGGTAGCCTACATCTGTTCATTAGTCATATTTTATATAAATAAAAATGGTAGGTTAATTGGGTTTAAAGCCCATTGACACGAGGGTCATTAAGGCTGCATGTAACCTGTTCACCAACAGTTAGTTACACTTTAATCTTTAAAATAGGGATTAAAGTAAACTCGAAGCATATGTACACTGAGAGATATACACCTGGCAGTGTATATATATATCCTGTGCTATTGAAGGACACAAATAACCTGAAAATTCGTTCCCTCCTTCGTAAAAAGAACAGCTAACTAAAATTAACCTAATTTGTATATGACATTTTTAATTTAGCACGAGCATCAGCCAGGCAACCTAACCCATAGTTGTTACATTTTACGAAATTTCAAATAATTTATTTTGCTTAACTTATCTGAAGATTTACATAACTGTTTTCCATGGAGAGGTGGAGACTCTTCATGTGACCTATATACAGTGTCAAAGCAAATGTAAGTAAGCAGTAGGCGGAGAGACAATGGTAGGAAGGTGAGGGGGAGGACTTTCTCTAACAGGACGTAGCAGACGAAGTGAAAGTAAAACTGCGAGTGTGTCGACGGTGCTACCATGGAGTGCACAAGTGTGGGGGAGGGAGTAATTTGACCATGATATTCGTGCAGACGAGCAGTGTCTGGCCTCACGTAATGGTGGCTCGTGTCATGGAAACTGTATGGCTGCTGCGATCTGCTAATAAAGCATTTAAACTACTAGATACGTCTCAGAGTTCTTAGAATGTAGTTTCTGGAGCGAAACAAAAATACTTGATAATACATGCACGGAAGATACTTGAGGGCTTATCCCAAATCTGTACATAACCATAAACTGGAGTGAGAGAAAGGAGTGTGAAATGCAGGGATGCCACGGGCGTTCCTGCATTTCATACGGTGCCAACATCCGTGGTTCAAGAGTTTTATTTAACCTGCTAACAACATATGTAAAAAATATTGCCTGAATAAGCATAGAAGTTTTCAAGAGGAAATTGGATCACTGCCTCTGCCAAGTGCCAGTTCAGCCAGGCTGTGATGGCAATGTGGACCAGCGGGTCACCATCAGCAACAGCGTGGTTGAACAGGCAATAAACAGAAAAGCCTGGCCCCAGGCCGGGCTACGAGGGTGGAAAAATTCTCGAACCCGGTCACATGTATGTAAAAGATACGAGTTGCCAGGAGTAGTGGTGGAAGACTGCAGCCTCGTTACTGAGGCACACAACCACAACGTTGCTGCGCTCACTTACACTTAGGAAAAAAAATTACAATAACGTAGCTGCAACAATTCGAATTTAATCCACAAATTGCAACTGAAAATTGGACGACGTTCTCGTCAGTTCTGGATCATTAACAAATTATGATCCAGGACGACTTAACGGTGCGGGAAGGACCGAAACCTCGGCCGTCCAGTTTTATTAAAATTCTGTTGGTTTCTTGTGAGTTGCATTGATTATTATTTAACTAGAGAGACAAGAGGATAACCAAGCCTTATTATTATTAATGGGGAAGCTCTTAACCCGTGAGGGTCACACAGGGTCTGGGGAATGGGAGGGTATCAGGTTTGACATAAGGAAGGAGATCGTAACTCTAATTCTTCGTATCAAGAGCCCTTCCCCACCATCAAGGCAGGAGAGACAGTGGAAAGGTAGTAGGTTTGTGTCAACGTGCGGAGAAACGTTAAGGAAATGTGAAAGAGGTGACAAATACTCTTCTGGCCTGTTGCCTTCTCTCTAGACCGGCCATTGTTCCTTGCTGAGTTTATCAGTAAGTAGCTCCTGATATCACCCTCCACTACGTTGCTCCTTGCTGAGTTTAACAATAAGTAGCTCCTGACATCACCCTCTCCACTCATTATTTATATTCCAAAAATCCATAAAGTTATTAAGTGTATATTGTGAGCTTTATTATTATTATTATTATTATTATTATTATTATTAGTAGTAGTAGTAGTAGTAGTAGTAGTAGTAGTAGCAGTAGTAATAGTAGTAGTAGTATTAAAGGGGAGGATAGCTGCAATTTTATTGGATCAAGAGTGTTTTGCCAGCATAAATAACCTACATTGGAAAGAGAGAGAGAGAGAGAGAGAGAGAGGGGGGGGGGAGGGAGGAAAGGGTGGGTGGGGAAAAGAAGAGTACAAACAGGGACAGGTAGACTATGGGAAACAGACTGGGCAATTGATTAAACTACATAATTTACCTTATATAATAATTTACATGACTATACACCAAGAAACATAATCTTTAAAGGTAAAAAACAGAATATCTTAGCTGCAGAACTCATATGTAAGATAAATCAATACACCAAATCACCGCTCACACGGTTTATCTTTTAATATATTTCCCGGATTATGTGGGAATTTTACAGCAGGAAACTACACAGATATGTATAAAGAAGAGACATTAACATATGGTGCTAAAATCGTCAGCCGCCAACTGCGGGTTTGTCCCAGGAGAAAATGTGCGAGTTGGCAACTGCGTGCAGTATCAGGTGGTGGTGTTGTGACACTCAGCTGTTTCAGTCAGTAGTCAGCTGATCGCTCCGTGGTACTTGTGCGTGCTCTCACAGCCTATCGTACGTCTCGGATGCTTCAATGTACCACCTGCGTTAGTGCATTATATCGGGCCATAACGTTTGGAACTGAAAGTAAATGATAAGAAGGTACCAGTTAATGATCCAGCGAATAGGAGAAAGAGGGAAGAGTGCCTGTTCCAATCTGTGCACCAAATGGCGAGTGCAGACGTGGCATGAATGTTGATGCTAACATGACTTTTCTGGCCTAAGAAAAACGTTTAAATATATTTTTATATGGAAATATATTAATGTGCATTATCATGCGCAGTACTGTGTAAACAGTGGAGATTACCACTGAATAGACTGTCTTCTTTGAGGAAAATATTGCACTAATTCTTAGAGGAAAATGATGTGGGACTTTTTCAAGTTCCGTGAATTTGTGGATTAGGTTAGTAAACTGTGTATGTAAAGTGTCGTCCATTGACTGCAGAAGCACGCCAGGGGGAAAACAAATGCTCAGCATACGGCTTAGTGTCGAAATATTTCCTTGTTACCCCGAGTTGCAAGTTGGCAGCCATTATTGCAGCTGGAATGGCTGATAGCTACGAGGCACTAACAACAGGAGGGGAGGAGGTATAGTGAAAAGTGAGATAATTGTGTAGGCGTGATGCAAGAGAGAGTGGTGAGGGAGGCAGCAGCAGCCAGCAAGGCGACTGACGGCCCACACCTCACATAGCTGGCATGCTTTCTCACTTTCTCACTATAAATACAAGCATTCCTTCTTACTCTTTACTGAGTATCGGGGAAGAACAAAGGAGGCGAGTTAGGGTGTTTGGTGCAGGAGTGGCGGATACGGGTAGTTGAAAGGTAAAGAGTGGGTGGTGGGAAAAAGTGAAGGCCGGGTGCTGGTGGTGGCAGCTCTGGTAGGAACGGTGGACGGGCGCTGCTGCTCGCAGATGACCCACTTTCTCGGCACAGTTCCTTGTGCGGGCGGCACACAACGGATCACGTACAGTTACACATGGACCACGTACATGCATACACATTACGTACAGACATACTCATTACGTACAGACATGCGTGTTACGCAGTTGCACTTGGATCACTTGCAGTTACACGTGGATAACTTGCAGTTGTACATATATCACATTGCGTACTATGTATAATACCTATCATGCAGCGTTGAGACTAAATTTTTTGGTGAATACAATAATATACATGGTACCTCAGTCACGTGCAGTTAAACATATCACATACAGGCCCGCATCACGTACAGTTACACAGGCATCACGTACAGTTACACATGCATTACGTACAGCTACACAGGTACATTCAACCTTAATGGCATCTTGTGAACATTTGCCGTATGATCTTGCAAGGAGTGCTCAGTCGCATTAAAGAGTGGAGTATACCTGTCAAGATGATGCTAGCTTCATTACCTAGTTCGGCGTCATTGTTGCTGGTGTCAACACTTTTTTACTGCATCTGTTGTCTTCTTTTTAATTGGGTCCACCACATTGCGGCACACTAGCCATTCACAACTAACCCATGTCTTGGAAAGTTTAGAAAAACGTTTCGTTCCGTTTCGGATCATTATGCTGAAGCTACAGCCGAGAAAATGGGGGAAAAAAGACTGACCCTTGAAATGTCGTCTAAAGTTTCCTTGATAGTGTGGGCTGGTTGCGGATTGTTCCAGTCACGGTGTTGTGAACTTATTCTTCACCTGTGTCATACCTGTGCTTGAAGCACAGGTGTTAAAACAAGTGCAGCGTGGGTTACACTATTTTACCCTTGGCGAGTCAGTAATCACAATTCAATTTTAACAACGGTATAGCAATTTTCATACAATTATTTTTTCCTCAGGTTTTAATATTACCAATAGACTATTAAAAAACTAGTAAAAGACGGACTTGCATCAACTTTCTAAATAAGACGGCTCCTAGACAGTGAAGGTTGCAAGCTTGATAGCGAAACTCAACAGGAGCAGAGGAAAGAGATAGCGTAGGAGGTGGCAAAGTCTGGTGTTCTCGTGGTGTGAGTTTGATGACCCACCCAGACATCCTCAACCACCACCTCTGTTCCCCCAGCTGTTGTTGCTACTATCAGGGAATTTACTGACGAGTTGAGCCCCACTTTACCTCAGTGGAAGACTTTTTCACCATAACCGCCACTATCATCCAACTCCTGGGAGACAAGCAACAGGCTATAAGCTCTCGTGACTGTCCTTCCTCACCACCACCATCCTGACAACGAGATCCCATCATGGGGGTGCACAGGACAGCAGAGGAACCTGGCGGAGGCTTAGAGACGCTGGAGGAGGAGGAAGAAGACGACGAGTATGGTATTGATGGTATGTTGCACCGCCGCTACCATCACTACCCGCAGCGTCACCATTCCACCAGCAGCAGCACCAACAGTGATGTCCTCAATAACAACCAACTTGATAACGGCAAAGGTAAAAACACAAGCTTCCTATGGATTATAAATTTTGTTCAGTCAGTGCTGTTGCTGTGGAAGCTGTTGTGCTTCTTTCTGTCTTTGTGTTAATCTCATATATCCATATGATTTGTAAGTTACTTAGCGAGTCCTGTGAGGGATCATAATGAAGGTTGGCCACAGCACCTTGGCAACAGCAGCAGGTGTATCAAGCAACAATAACTTAACAATGGTTGGTTCTCTTTACTTTTAATATATATAAATTTTCTGTATCTTTAGAGACGTTCTTCTAATTCTTAATCTTATTCCCATTATTATTATTATATGGACTTTTGTATGTTTATTTGTTTTACAGTTACTTAAATACGGGTAAGTGAAGTGAGGACATAATGCAATTAAACCAGAAGCGAGCGTTTATTCAGCACTCTCGCTGCATTGATCACCTTCACTGTTTTCCCCTTCATAGTGTTTAGTCTAGCATCGTCTCTTCACTTCCTTGGTTCGTGTCAGCAACAAGCCAACACACCCTTGTAGTTGTTATTATCTTAATTTCTTGGTAGGATGTCCAGACTAGGTCCTCTCACTCTATTCTGGCGCTTTTGAAATTAGTGTCACCTGCGGCAGCCTTTCCCCAGCACACCTCCGCTCTCTTGATGGGCGGCTACTCTCTCTCTCTCTCTTGTGGTGTTGCTGGCTGGGTGAAGGGGGCGCGGGGCGCTCTTATAGACCTGTGGAAGCTTTCTGAGAAGTGGGTGGGTGACGGGCGGCTCCTTGCATGTTAGCTGTGGCTGTTCGTGGGTTGTGCTTCATTTATATCTTTATCACAGCTTGAAAGCATCAAGTGTCCGGTAAAGAGGTTTATGTGCAGATAAGTGTAGTTAGGGATACCTCTGAGAATGCTGTACAGATTATGAAGTTCAATGAAGAGAAATTTCAATTACTCAGATATGGAAAACTGGAGGAAATTAAAACTGTATCAGGGTATACAAGTTCTAACCATACAATAGAGCGAAAAAGTAATGTGAAGGACCTGGGAGTGTCAATGTCAGAGGAAATTGCCTTTAAAGATCACAACAATGTATCTACCGCATCTGCTAGGAAAATGATAGGATGGATAATGAGAACCTTCAAAACTAGGGACGTCAAGCCCATAATGATTCTCTTCAAATCGCTTGTTCTCTCTAGGCTGGAATACTGCTGTACACTAACTGCCCCCATCAAGGCAGGCGAAATTGCTGACCTGGAGAGTGTACAAAGAACTTTCAAGGCACACATAAGTACGATAAGGCACCTAAATTGCTGGGAACGGTTGAAGTCCCATTATTTGTATTCCTTGGAACGCAGGCGAGAGATACATGCTAATATACACTTAGAAAATCCTAGAGGGATTAGTACCAAACTTGCACATGAAATTCACTCCCTATGAAAGCAGAAGACTCGGCAGGAGATGTAACATTCCCCCAATGAAAAGCAAGGGTGCCACGAGTACACTGAGAGACAGCACAATAAGTGTCAGGGGCCCAAGACTGTTCAATTGCCTCCCAACATACATAAGGGGGATTACCAATAGACCCCTGACTGTTTTCAAGAAGGCACTGGACAGGCACCTAAAGTCAGTACCTGACCAGCCGGGTTGTGGTTCGTACGTCAGTTAGCGTGCGGCCAGCAGTAACAGCCTGATTGATCAGGCCCTGAGCCACCACGAGGCCTGGTCTCAGACCGGGCCGCGGGGGCGTTGACCCCCGAAACCCTCTCCAGGTAAACCCCAGGTACGTGTGGAGAGTGCTGAGGTTTCCTTACATATGGTTACCTGTAGTCGTTTCGCCCCTCAAGGAAGGTTCCTTGATGTTGGTGAGGGGCTCTTTATTTAGGGAATTGGATCTGTGCTCCAGTTCCCCGAATTAAGCCTGAATGCCTTCCACATCCCCCCCCCCAGGCGCTGTATAATCCTCCGGGTTTAGCGCTTCCCCCTTGATTATAATTATAATAATAATAATGTAGTCGCTTCGGGGGTTACCGCCCCCGCGGCCCAGGCCCACGCCATGCCTCCTAGTTGCTGGCTTGATCGATTAGACTATTGGTGCCTGCAGTCCAATGTATACACCACTTGAGGAGCTTATCCATTCCCCCTAGTTGTCTTTGCAGGGTCGATTCATAACTCCTGGGCCCTAGCTGAGGATTCTGTACAGATGGTATAGTTATTTATTATGTTTGCAGGCTTCGAATTTTGTGGCTCATGACTGAGTATTGGATACATGTTGTGGGGGGTTAGAGGTGGAGAATAGTGACGGAGGGCAGCTACTACACCAAGCAGTGAGGGGGTTTGTAACTTGTCCGGTGGTGTTAATGTTAAGTGCAGAGAGACTCTCACACTGTGCATGTTATGCTTCCTGTTAACCTTCATCTTTTTCCTTCTGTTGCAGCTTGTCTTGTACCAGTCTTGTACCCAGTTTTATAGTCTGCGCACATTAGTATTTACTTATAGGTGTTACTTGTTTATATTATTTACAAGGTTAATACAGTGAGTGGGATCAGCCTTTCACACCTACAAATCTACTTGACGCTATCTCAAGAGAATGAAGTTCATTGCAAACCATAAGACCGCACCTTGCGTCACTTATGAATGTGATGGTGTCTCGTGTGTAATCACGTGTTAGTGTAAATATAAAGGAACGTGCCAGCCTGGCAGTAGAATTATAGATGGGTGGAACAACATGCAGGTAGTGTCATTGAAGCGAGCTTTCCGGAGAGATTTAAAAATAATTTAAGACAAATGTATGAGAATGGGTGGATGTGAGTAAGACTTGCCTAGCATGGGTCAGCGCACCTATTATAGCAGCACTACTCCTGTATTCTCATGTTTTTTATACGTGTCATTACCTGTTTGTAAGTTCAACCAGTCGCTGGGTCAGCTTACAAACGGTGGTGGTTTGAATGGTTTGTTTCAAGGGGTACGGGTAAAGGGTGCCACTTTCCCCGCAGGATGTTTACGTGACTAATAAGTCAGATCTCTTTTGGCATAAATGGTGGGATATTTATCTTTTCGTCTAAATTTGCTGACAATTCCGGCTGATGACACGGAACGAATTATAGACATGAATTGTGAAATGTGAAACGTAGACTTCGGATAGTTTTACTTGCTTTGTGATTATAATTTATATAATAAAGTGAAGTGGTCACGACAGTATCATGTTCTTAATTATAATGTACATTGAATAATGTTAGAAGTGGAATGCTTTTAAATATAATAAAACAAGCCTATTTGTATGTGTGAGGAGGGAGGGAGGGATGTGGGTGGGTGGGTGGGAAGGTTTTGAGGTCGAGGAACCCTACCGAGGAAGCCTCCTGTTGCTGCTGCTGCTGCTGCCAGGTGTGGGTGAGCCGTTAGTCGAGGGCAAGGAGCAGGGACCACACCGTTGTCTCAACCATTCCTCGGGGAACTTGTACATCACTTTATCTTGTACATCACTTTATCTTGTACATCACTTCATCCTGTACATCACTTTATCTTGTACATCACTTCATCCTGTACATCACTTTATCCCGTACATCACTTTATCCTGTACATCACTTTATCCTGTACATCACTTCATCCTTTCCCCCTCTCATCGTATATTATCTCTGTACAATAATGGTACAGTGGTTGGTAGGTTAAGATATACATCATTATTTTACCAGCTAAGAGCTACTACTGCCTTCCTCAGCTCCTTTAAAAGTCTTCCCTAACATTATCCGTCAAGTGGACACAAATCTCTGTAGCCTTGAAGCTGTTTTCTTATTACATAAAACTTAATCTAACATATTCCGGTAATGAATATATGTCTTTCAACATTGAAAATGCAATAATTCACAAAACTAAGAGGCAGATTTAGATACAGATGTGTTGTTGGTAATATATATATATATATATATATATATATATATATATATATATATATATATATATATATATATATATGTATATATATATATATATATATATATATATATATATATATATATATATATATATATATATATATATATATATATATATATATATATATATACGGAATTGAGGCATTTTCAGTCTTGCCCACATCCAGAAATAACTGACACACCTATATATAAATACAAAATATAATTTTTATGAACATGCAAAGAGGGAACAGGATGAAGTAATAACCAGCTATGGACCAAAGATTTCATTTGGTCACTTCAACATACATGTACTTCCATTCATTATCATAGCTCCAGCATTAACATGCTGTATTTTCTCTAAATCAAATATAACCTGTCATCGTTTTCCTCAGGTTGATACAGCTGTAAGCTGGTGATTAATATTCCAGAAAGCAGCTGGCATCTCCTCTCTAGAATAAGTACATGATAGAGTAGTCATCGGTATAGTCATGCGATTTTGGGATGAGACGAAGTAGCTATGTCTCTCTCTCTCTTTCTCTTTCTCTTTCTAGGTTATTGCACTGAAGAATCCAGTCATTCCAAGTTTTCAAGTTTTGAACTGTTAGTATATTGGCAAATTTCACCTAAATAACCTATACTTTGAAAGTATCATAAAATGCATTGGCGTTATAAATGAAGATCTGAAGCCAGTTAGAGGAGACGTTCTCCAGCTATTGAATGGAACTCAATATCAGTTTTAAAAAGATGGCAAATTGGAACTTAGGAGCCTAGTAACAATGCAAAGCTTCTATTATGCAAACCACACCAGCGCTTAAAAACTTAAGGCGACCAGAAAAGGCATTCTCTACTTATACTATACTTAGTATGGTCTTTCTTATAAGATGCGTCAGTCATTAATGACTGAAACCTTTCAGATGAGAGTGTCAAGATACTTCACGGAAAAAATACCACATCATTTTAAAAAAAAATAAAACAATCAAATTGACTCCCACACACTAATAACACTCCCAACCTTTTATAAAAAGTAGGCTACACCAGTTCTGAACGCTCCGAACAGATGACGAGATTTTATCTCGTTGTCTCGCGGATTTCAAAAAGCAGGAATTGTTTATATAAAATTGACCAGAGGCCACCTGCACACGCCAGTATACGTTGAAAGTTTTATGCCAATCGGTTGAAGCATTCTCAAGTTATAAACTAAAGTCCAGAGAGGAAGAAAGATGTTACCCATCGAAGATAATATAGAATATAAAAACTTTTACAATTACGAGACATAACTGACTAGACCGTTGTTGACGTGTTAATATCTGATAAGCAGTTGTTAAGATACTTGATAGATAGCGAGCCACTGAGGGGCAGTGATGAGAACAGTAAGAGGAGTCTGTGATGGTAACACTGTGACACATTGGTGGCACTTGTGTGAGGGTGTGGGAAGGCACTGGTAGTGGCACGTGTGTATGTGTGTGTTACCATTTTGTCCAAGACACTTGCCACTAAGACGCTTGGCCTGTTTGTGTGAGGGTGTTTGTGTTATCCCCTAATTGTGGTTGCAGAGGTCAAGTCATAACGTGTGTGTGGATAGGTGTACTCGCCTAATTGTAGTTGCAGAGGTCGGGTCTCAGCTCCTGGTCCCTCCTCTCTGCTGACCGCTACTAGTTTCACTCGTGGCTGCGTGAGCCCTATATACATATTCTTAAAGCTATGTATGGATTCTACCTGTACCACTTCGCTGTCTAGGTTGTGTATGTGTGTGTGTGTGTGTGTGTGTGTGTGTGAGTGACAAGGGGTGGTATTGGAGGCGGTATTGGTGATGTTTTGTGGGTGGGAAAGAGAGATGACAGCACTAGGTAGGAGAGATTAGCACTGGCGATACTGCTGGTGGGAAAGAGAGGGTTGATGGCAACATTGTGTGAGTGGTCAAGAGAAGAGTGGTGGCGACACTGTGGGTGGATGAGGTGATGGCACCAGTGTGGGTGGGAGAGAGGGTCATGACAATATTGGGTGGGTGGGAGAGACGGGTGATGGCTCTGTAGAGTAGTAGTGACAGACTGTATGAGGGGTGATGGCAACACTGTGTGTGTACTCACCTAATTGTGGCTGCAGGGGTCGAATCATAGCTCCTGGCCCTGCCTCTTCACTGGTCGCTACTAGGTCACTCTCTCCCTGCTCCATGAGCTTTATCATACGTCTTCTTAAAGCTACGTATGGTTCCTGCCTCCACTACATCACTTTCCAGACTATTCCGCTTTCTGACAACTCTATGACTGAAGAAGTACTTCCTAACATCCCTGTGACTCATCTGAGCTTTTAACTTTCAATTGTGACCCCCTTGTTGTTGTGTCCCATCTCTGGAACACCCTATCTCTGTCCACCTTGTGGATTCCTCTCAGTATTTTCTATGTCGTTATCATATCCCCCCTATTTCCTGTCTTTTAGTGTCGTCAGGTCGATTTCCCTTAACCTCTTCTCGTAGGACATGCCCCTTAGCTCCGGGACTAGTCTCTTGCAAAACCTTCTTGCACTTTATCTAATTTCCTGATGGGCTTGGCCAGGTGTTGGTTCCAAACTGGTGCTGCGTACTGCAAGATGGACCTGACGTACACGGTGTACAGAGTCCTGAACGCTTCCTACTGAGATGTCGGAATGCTATTCCTAGGTTTGCTAGGCGCCCATATACTGCAGCAGTTATTTGGATGATGTGAACCTCAGGAGATGTGCTCGGAGTGAGATTTGTAGTGTTTGTCCCCCAAGACTGTACTCTGCGGTCTTCTTTGCCCTTCCCTAATCTTCATGACTTTGCATTTGGTGGGGTTGAACTCCAGGAGCCAGTTTCTGGACCAGGCCTGCAGCCTGTCCAGATCCCTGTGTGTGTGTGTGTGTGAGTGTGTGTGTGTGTATACAGGTACTCACCTATATGTGGTTACAGGGATCGAATCACGCTGAGAGAGAGAGAGGGAAGGGAGGGGGGGAGGGAGGGAAGAATAGATGGAGGGGGAGGGAGGGAGGGAGGAAGAGCTGGAGAGGGAGGGAGGGAGGAAGAGCTGGAGAGGGAGGAAGGGAGGAAGAGCTGGAGAGAGAGGGAAGGAGGAAGAGCTGGAGAGAGAGGGAGGGAGGAAGAGCTGGAGAGGGAGGGAGGGAGGAAGAGCTGGAGAGGGAGGGAGGGAGGAAGAGCTGTAGAGGGAGGGAGGGAGGAAGAGCTGGAGAGGGAGGAAGGGAGGAAGAGCTGGAGAGGGAGGGAGGGAGGAAGAGCTGGAGAGGGAGGGAGGGAGGGAGGGAGGAAGAGCTGGAGAGGGAGGGAGGGAGGAAGAGCTGGAGAGGAAGAGAATGAGAGAGAGAGAGAGGGAGAGAGAGAGGAGGGAGAGGCGACAGAATTGCAGACAGCAGGGGGGTCAGTCTATATCAACGTCTGCGACTACAATTTCCTTGTGTTGTTAAAGCTCACAAGTTTCCTAGTGTGTATGAGTGGGTGGGTGGCTTTGGGTGTCTGTTTATAATGTTTATGGCGAGTTTGCAGTGCACGTTATATTTGTAGACGTTATTTTCTGTTAGTATATACGATGCACCCTGAATCCTACTCAGTATGGGTTGGAACCATTGTCATCCAAATGACACTGAAGTTAACTTGCGATCAGCTTGACTTTATGATATTCAGGTGGACGAGCAAAGCTTGTGGGTGTGGAGAATGTCCTAGTTACTAGGATCACTCCTCCCTGGAGGCAAATCCTTCGGCAGTGGAAGTCATACAATACTAGGGAAAATGGGTGAGAATCAGGTTAAGATAAGATAAGGTTTGATCCAGAGAGACGCAGTTCCATTCCTTGGATCAACTGCCTTTCAGGCGCTGAAGCCACCCCGTTAGAAGGACTGCCTCCTTGATAATTAAACGATTCTTTCACAAGAGAAGGCAGGCACTTGACTACCACAGTATTAGTGAGCAGCGGTAAGACAAGAGGGTTGTTTTTAGCCTGGGTGTTATAATGGAGGCAGAGGCTCCACTGAGCCGCTTGACTTATTACTAACACTCGCCTCACCACGCAGTTTTCTGCAAGTAAAATACTACTAATTATTACCTCGAGCATGACTACGGGTCCAGATATCTACCGTATGTAGAGTGATAGTAAAAAAAAAAACGGGAGCGGAATTAATGTGTAATTCTTGCAGATTGAAATTGCCGAATTCGAATTCGTACATAAGGAAGTAAATAAATTAGGCAGAGTAAGGTACCATATTTGAAGCAGTCTGATGAAGCTTCAGTATGTCTGCTTCAAATATAATAAATATTGTTGGTGTAATTTGGGAATTCGAATGTCATGGAAATGCACTTAAAAGCTTTAGAAATTAATCAGTGTATAAAATGTGCTTGGCAAGCATTATTATTATTATTATTATTATTATTATTATTATTATTATTATTATTATTACATACCCCTGAAGGGACACCTATATGTGGTTGCCTGGATTTTTTTTAATCTTCCTTCAACTTTCCTTTTTTTTCCCGCTCATAACAAGACAAAGCCTCATCCGATCGGCTTTCAATTTTTCCACGCTGATGTACGGTAAGTAGGGCAAGATTCTTGGAACAGTTAGCATATTCAGGTGCTCCTGTGACCAGGGTGTAGAATACATTCCCAGCTTCCTGGAATGGGTCTAATAGCTTTCATGACCCCCTGCTGCGTGGCTTCAAACGTTCATAAAGTATGCTTCCTAATTCAACGAGGCGGTGGAGAGTGGAATTCAGATGTGTAGGCGCACAGCAGCAAATTTTAAGTAAAATAACGTGAAATTTGAATTCCTGTTAAATCAAATACATTAGTCTGCTTCTGAATGGCGTCTTACGTAGAGGATGGTACCTGTTAAGCTTTGTGTGCAGGGTAAATTTGTCAGACTACTACATTGGTTTATAAAACTTGAAATAATTGGAATCCATGCTTCTTCTGATCGGCTTCAAATTTTCAAAGCCTTGGTGTGTTTTGCGTAAGTCGCATTTTGCCAGTTTTGTCAAATAAATAGTAATATTGGTTTCCATACAATAAATGAATGTCTTGTCTTATCGGCTTCAAAATATTAATGCTGTTGCATTCTATAAGAATGACGACACCCTACAAGTGAAGGTGTGTAGATGCAAATTTGAAATTGTGGTGAAAGTTTGCAAAAATTTGGAATCATTGGACTCAAATAAATTGCTGGATAATACCCTTCGTGATATCCCAGAAACAAAGTTTGAAGCCTATATTTAAAGAAAACCTGGCCTTTACTTTGAGACGCAAGTTTTTAAATTGCCAATTTTATTTTATTAGTTTCTATATAAAAACTAGAAAGTGCCTCTTCTGGTAACTTCTAAAAATAGTGATGTGTATCTTAATTAAAAGTATTTTCGTACTGAACTCGGGCTGTGTAGGTACCAATTTGACAGTTCTCTGTAACTGGCAAATTTGAGATTGTAGAGAATTTTAAATAAAATTTAATCGAGAAGTGTTGAAAACTCACGGTTTTATAGCATTTTTAATTTTTACGAGTTTAGTCAGTATGATCATAGGGGGAGGAATGTATCTCTAATTCTTCAGATCAAGAGGTCTTCACCAGCATTGAGACACCTTGAAGGAACCTACTAGAGCAGTCGGGGAAGGGGGGAGGGTAGATGCAGTTAGACTTGAGGTAAATGTAAGGTACAGTACTTTCACTATGGCGTTCTCTATAAATGGGGTTGTAACGCTTCCACAACCTGAGGGTGGTGAGACCCACTCTATATTAACGGTAAAAATCTAGTTGGAATAAATCCATACAGTAGAGACCCTCAAAACTACGGCATTTGGCTTCGGTTACTCAACCAAGTATAGATTCACCGTGATGCAGTATCTTAGCGAGAGCTTTTCTTTGTGCAGAGTTCCCCTCAAGATGGATGCCTCGATGCTGCTGGTGAAGGTTTCTTAATCCAAGTACCTTGTATTACCCTCTCCTTTCTTAGATTGCCTCCCATTCCCCAGGCATTATAGGTTAGCGTTTTCCTCTGTATTATAATAATAAATATACTGTGCTAAGTTTTGTGTGAAAACCTAACTGTACTCATACGAGGAAACGTGGATGGTTTATCAGCATCTCACTAGAAGTGAAGAGTTCCCTAAGGTGCAAGGATATCATGTCTCGTACCTTAACTTTGCAAACAACAGCACTTCATGTCCACGAGGTGTGAATTTCAATAAAGAATTTATTTTCATTGGTTGTTCGTTATCTTAATCTTAGTTTAACCTTTTTTTTAATATCCTTGGCACTGCCTCTTTACTTCCGAGCATGAAAGGCTGGCGTGTTAGTATTACTACGGACCAATCTGTTGGTAAGAGTTACTACGTGACCAATCACAGGGAAGTTTGGCAACAGGCGCACTTTCTCTCACTGTCTGTTGATGACACGGTGGCGCTTGTAGGTCGTGCGTAGAGTGTGTTGCTTGGGAGCGCAAATGGGAAATACCAGCTGCTTGCATCACAGGGAAGTTTGGCAACAGGCGCACGCCTATACTAGTCACTTGTTCTCACTGTCTGCAAGCATTGATGACACGGTGGCGCTTGTAGGTACCTGTTACACATGCTAGGAGGTACCTGTTACACATGCTAGGAGGTACCTGTTACACTGGGAGGTACCTATTACGCACATTGGCGGATATCTACTATATACACTGAGATGTACCTACCACAGACACTAACGGATACCTACTACACTTTGCGAGTACCCAATTGTATATACTGGGAGGTACCAGTTACATAAACTGGGAGGTACCAGTTACATAAACTGGGAGGTACCAATTACATAAACTGGGAGGTACCAATTACATAAACTGGGAGGTACCAATTACATAAACTGGGAGTCCCCTCAAGGGAGGTTCCTTGACGCTGGTGAGGGGCTCTTGATCTAGGGAATTGTATCCGTGCTCCAGTTCCCTGAATTGAGTCTGATACCTTCCATCCCCCACAGGCGCTGTATAATCCCAACGGGTTTAGCGCTCTCCATGATAAAAAACTAAACTAAACTGGGAGGTACCACTTACATATACCTGGAGGTGCCTGATACACGCTGGCTGTACATACATATTAGGAGAATCGCGTCACCAGTACACAACATAAAACATTTAGAAAAACTAAAAATACAACATCCTTCCCTATTTCTACCCCCCTCCTTCCATTTCCCTCTCTTTATCTCTTCTCACTCTCCCTCGTCAACTCTCTCTCTTCCTGCAACCTGCTTTCCTAGCCGCTTTCTCTCCCGCTGTCAACCCACCCGTCCTCCCCTCTCCCTTTACCTCTTCCTCTCTCTCTACTCCCTCTTTTCATTGCCTTCTCTCTCTTACCCTCGTTTTCTCTCTCTACTCCCTCGTTCCCCCCTCATTTTGTCCCCAATTCCTTTTACCTTCATCCTTTCTTAATACCTTCCCTCTCTTACTTTCTCTTCTTTCTCATTTCCTCTCCTCCCTTTTTCTCTGTCTTTAATAACGTATAACGTACATGTGTGTACACTACATGTATGTTATTAAATTGCAACGAATGACCCCCCCCCCCCCCGGGTTTTTCAAGAACGTAATAATAATAATAATATTGACTTGCTGAAAATAGTCTGCATAAATCTTAAAGAAGTGTTACTTAACGTACTTAATCAGCTCCAAAGTGAAATTATTCATGGGGATTTCAGTCTTGGCACTTACTTTCTGATGCTTTGATGTATTTTCATTTATAATGATCTCAATAAAACAAGCAAAGCAATCTGGGTCAAGTGCATACAGAAGTACGTCGTGTTGCTTCCCTGGTATTTTATTTCCCACTTTCCTGTTTGAGCTCAATGACTACAACATAGGACACATTATTATTATTATTATTATTATTATTATTATTATTATTATTATTATTATATTCCCTCAGGGTAGGTTACTTGATTCTTGCAGGGACTCTTGATCCAGGGAATTGATCAAGTTCTTCTCTTCTTGGACTTAATCTGTTTGCTTCCGGTTTTTGAGGCTTTGACACCCCCAAACGGGTTTAGCTCTCTGCGATTAATGTAATATACGAGTCGCTGGAATAGAAAACTAATAGTTCTGAGGTCCCTAGTTGCCCTGAAGAGTCTTTTGCCTAACTCCTTAAGGAACGTAGATGTTATGGTATATATATATATATATATATATATATATATAATATATATATATATATATATATATATATATATATATATATATATGCCGAATAGGTAAAACTGGTCAGTTAGGAAAAACTCATTTAAAATTGTCGTTTCTAAAATTTTCTCTTATACATTTGAAGATATATTAATGATTGTACCAAAAGAGCCTTAGGAAACTTACCTAACATTATAACAAGCGCAATTTAATTTAGCATAATCCAAGTAAATATATTTTAGATAAGTTTACAATAATTTAATAAACACAATGAAATATATTTGTTTCGTTAGATTCATTATTATTTTAGGGAAATTTTTGCATACAAAAATTTTCGCTTGCCCTCTTCGGCAAGAAGTGCGTTGCTATTTAAGCCAAAATCGCAAGTTATGCATATTCAGCACACACACATATATATATATATATATATATATATATATATATATATATATATATATATATATATATATATGTCGTGCCGAATATGTATATATATATAATCTTTTACTATTAGGTCAGAATGTTTCATAATTTTTGCAGTAATAATAAAGGAAGTGTTGTGAAGCAGTACTCATGTCCTTGTATGTATTATCAGTTTTAAACTTCATGTTTAAGATTATTTATAAGTCACTGTTTAAAATTTAGTGTTACTAAAAATATAAATGATAATTACTGCTGGAAACTGCCCCTGTGAGGGTAACCAGAAAAAAAAATATGCAGTGTACAGCCTAACTTAAAGTTAACCACTTACCAAATTCTGCAGTGATATTATTAAACCTTTTAAGCGAACATCCACAAAAGGCTGAAAAATGCTTACCGTAAATCTCATGAAATGTAGATTTTATTTTTTACTTGCCTTTTTCTACCCCCCCCCCTGTCTCCTCTCACTCCATTAAGGAAAAGATTTTCCTAAACGGCTATTAAATTTTTATAAATTTGTTTTTGGACATACAAACGCATTTTTTTTTTACTCTTAATAAATGTGAAGAACGTTTCTCGATGTTTATTCCGGAAACGAAAGAACAGAATATTTGTCCCGGAAGTGAAGTTGAGAAAGTAATATATACACACAGGCGTATATCTACAGCAACGAAGAGATAACGGTACTGTATCCCGGTGTTATTAATTCTGCAGGGCAAATGTCATCTGCAAATAGAAATAAATAATTCATGTGGGTCATTCAACACAAGACGTGATGGAGGCTTGATCCTCCGTCTGCTGAGCGCGAGACAAACGAGGTTCCCATTTGTACTCACCTAGTTATTTTCTGCAAATGGATGAACATGTGCATTTACTACGCATTTTGCCAGAAGTCTAACAAAAACTACACTTTTACATAAAATACATACGGTGCCAATTTTTAATGTTTAAGATCATATATAAAACACTAACCAAAAACAAACGCTTATGGTGAATTGATTGCCTTAGGTTTTGTCAACATATCTTTTATTTAACGCAATTAATAGAAGGCTTGTGACCGCTGGCTGAGACTCCTCTCTGCACTCCATTACAAAAGAAATTAAACACATGTCCAACGTTTAGAAACTTTTATTAGTGTGCGTTTCGCTCATTAAATGTTGAACATGTGTCTAATTTATACACTTGGCTGTATTATATATATACCTCGTGTGATGCAGAGCAATAGAACATATAGACGTAACACAAGCAAGACAGTGGTATATGTACATGGAGAAGACATGTGTCTATAGACAGTAGAGACTGCTATGCATGTACAAACAAAATACTAGTGGTATATACAAGCAAGAAAGACAGTGATATAAGCAGAATAGACAGTGGTATTTATGAATAAAAACAGCACTGCTCTGGGAGAATGCTACCAAGCATTCTTACACCTCGTTCAGTTAAGAGCCGAGCACTCCCAGAATACTCCAGCGTGGTGGCAAGTGCCCATGGCCGACCACAAGGAGCTAAAAAATGTTTGATAATGGTAGGCTATTAAGAATGTGAGGCCGGTGGGTTACAGAAGGGGGACTGGGGGTAGCACAAAGTAGCGAGGCTGTGGTGTAGCCTTCGCCCAGCCGTGACCGACCAACCACCAGGAAATATCTTCACTATCACAAGGAGCGACTCCTGCAATGCTTATTGCTACCCACTATTAGCATGGCCGACAGGGCGACGGGCTTGTAAATTATTGCCACCGACATTTTTATATATCAGTGCATATACACTTGAGTTGACTTGAATCCCTGTTTTAGAAATTAAAATATTCTCTATGTTGCTGCACTTGGGAAATTTCAGTTGTAATGACAGACGTTCAGTTGATAGGCTGCATACCTACACTAACGCGCATATAAAATAATTTTAGACTTAAGGGACATTGTTTAGTGGTATGAAGAGGATGATATGAGTGTTGTACACCACATGTAGAGATGTGTGAGGGAGTGAGGCTGGATGTGGCTGCTGACTCAACTAGTTAGCCTTGTGGCTGATAGATTACTCAGTAGGGGGATTCCTGTGCTGTGCGAGCTGCAGGCCTTGTTCACCTCCTCTTGTGGAAGTCTGAGGAGATAAGGAAAGATGACAGATGTACTGGCACACAGCTTCTAATAGAAAAATGTAGGAGCACTGCAGTTGACCTACTGGCCCATGTTGATTCCCAGAACCCTTATCAAATATATTACAACCATGTATACTAGGCAGGTCCCACTCACACCCACACAGTCTCGCTTGTGTATGTGTCTAACCCATTTTTAAAGCTACCTAGTACACCCTTCATTGACATTTCTTGAGTTAGTTCCAGTAGTCCATAAAGCACCAAACCTAGTACTTGATAATACTCTAGAAGGCAGTCACTGAAGGTTAAGTATTTAAAACAACAGAGTACACTATAAAAGGGGTCACATGATTTATCAGTTTCATCATCATTGGTTTATTGAATAATATAAGACCATGTTTTGATGTATATTTTGTGGCTTGTTACCACGGGGACGATTGTAAACAGTAGTGGAGGTGTTACGGAGTGGAGGAGGGCAATGTGGTAGAGTTGACAGTGGTGGTGCAACAGAGGGAGGGTGGGGTAGAGTTGACAGAGGTGGTGCAACAGAGGGAGGGTGGGGTAGAGTTGACAGAAGTGGTGCAACAGAGGGAGGGTGGGGTAGAGTTGACAGTGTTGGGGCAACAGAGGGAGGGTGGGGTAGAGTTGACAGTGTTGGGGCAACAGAGGGAGGGTGGGGTAGAGTTGACAGTGTTGGGGCAACAGAGGGAGGGTGGGGTAGAGTTGACAGTGTTGGGGCAACAGAGGGAGGGTGGGGTAGAGTTGACAGTGTTGGGGCAACAGAGGGAGGGTGGGGTAGAGTTGACAGTGTTGGGGCAACAGAGGGAGGGTGGGGTAGAGTTGACAGTGTTGGGGCAACAGAGGGAGGGTGTGGGTAGAGTTGACAGAGGTGGTGCAACAGAGGGAGGGTGGGGTAGAGTTGACAGAGGTGGTGCAACAGAGGGAGGGTGGGGTAGAGTTGACAGTGTTGGGGCAACAGAGGGAGGGTGGGGTAGAGTTGACAGTGGTGGTGCAACAGAGGGAGGGTGTGGGTAGAGTTGACAGTGGTGGGGAAACAGAGGGAGGGTGTGGGTAGAGTTGACAGAGGTGGTGCAACGGAGGGAAAATTGACAGCGTGGTGGTGATAAACTGCAGCAGGTAATATAATATAGGCTACATTATTGACAAATTATGGAATACAATAGAACAGTTAAATTATTAACAGTAAAGAAACATGATTGGCAGGAGAGGCAAATGATTGACAGAAGAGGGCTAAATCGACAGGAGAGGGGCTAAATGAGCGACAGGATAGGGGAAATTGATTGAAGCAGAGGGAAAGTTAACTGACAGAAGGACAATTGATGGACAGCAGAGGTCACAGTTGCCAGTCTATGACGTCACATCGGTGAGTTTATCAGTTTTTAAAAACGTTCTTAATCCATTGAAATGATAAGACGTTAAGGTTTTAATGAAATATCCTTGCCACTGTTGAAGTATCTTTGCCACTGATGAAATATCTTTGCCACTGATGAAATATCCTTGCCACTTGAGGAAATGTCTTGCCACTTGGGGAAATGTCTTGCCACTTGAGGAAATATTCTTGCCACTGAGGAAATGTCTTGCCACTTGAGGAAATATCCTTGCCACTTGAGGGAGTATCCTTGCCACTGAGGAAATATCTTGCTACTGAGGAAATATCCTTGTCACTGATGAAATATCCTTGCCACTTGAGGAAATATCCTTGCCACTGATGAAATATCCTTGTCACTTAAACTAGACAAAATGCTGAGTTCTAGGTCCTTGGAGAGTGATTGGGAGAAAGTTAGAGGAGCATGATCCAGGGCTCCCGCACTACCTAAAGATAAGCCAGCATCCTGGTAGTCTACACTACAGTTTAAAAATACGGAAAGTGGAAGAGGCAATTAACGGGAATACTGGTGATGGCACTAACCCGGGGAAGAGGTTACATGGAAAGTGGTGGGGGAGGTGGTAAATGACACTGGGGGAGGGGATAAATGACATGGTGGGGGAAGTGGTAAATGACACCGGGGAGGGGATAAATGCCACTGGGAAAGGGATAAATGACACTGGGAAGGGGATAAATAACACTGGGAAGGGGATAAATAACACTAGGAGGGGATAAATTACACTGGGGAGGGGATAGGTGACACCAGGGAGAGGGGATAGGCGACACTTGGGGAGAGATCAATGACACTGGGGTGGAGAGAAGATATTAGTAAAGCCAGTGGATGGCGAAACGTCTACAATAAAGATATCCAGATGTTGCACATGTGTCTTAACTTTCAACACTGGGGTGGGGGAGGGGATAAATGACATTGGCTGTAGCTAAGAGTTATGGGAGGGGGGACCCTCAAGGAAGGGGAGGTGTCTTAAATGTCAGTGAGGGGCTCTTGATACCAGAAGTTGGAGTTACCTTCCCATTCCTTGGATTAAACCTCATCACTTGACGTCCTCTCACTGTGTCAGCAACCAGCTCTGGTCTGGGACAGGGCCGCGGGGGCGCTGAACCGGCGGAAGCGACTACAGGTAACCTTACCCCTAGGAGCTGCATGACCCCAACGGGTTTAGTGCGTGCCCAGGAATATAATAATATGGTGGGCAGTTAACAATGGCGATTGTTTTTATTGTTGAATAAAACAATACATCAGTAGTGTGCTGCTACGTTTATTTTAGATGATAGTGATAGAGGATCAAGAGGCAGCTGTGTTTCCCTGTTGTAGTTCATCACGCATTATGTGTACACCAGTGTAGGTAGTGTACACCAGTGTAGGTAGTGTACACCAGTGTAGGTAGTGTACACCAGTGTAGGTAGTGTACACCAGTGTAGGAAGTGTACACCAGGGTAGGTAGTGTACACCAGTGTAGGTAGTGTACACCAGTGTAGGTAGTGTACACCAGGGTAGGTAGTGTACACCAGGGTAGGTAGTGTACACCAGGGTAGGTAGTGTACACCAGGGTAGGTAGTGTACACCAGGGTAGGTAGTGTACACCAGGGTAGGTAGTGTACATCAGGGTAGGTAGTGTACACCAGTGTAGGTAGTGTACACCAGTGTAGGTAGTGTACACCAGTGTAGGTAGTGTACACCAGGGTAGGTAGTGTACACCAGGGTAGGTAGTGTACACCAGTGTAGGTAGTGTACACCAGTGTAGGTAGTGTACACCAGGGTAGGTAGTGTACACCAGGGTAGGTAGTGTACACCAGTGTAGGTAGTGTACACCAGTGTAGGTAGTGTACACCAGTGTAGGTAGTGTACATCAGTGTAGGTAGTGTACACAAGGGTAGGTAGTGTACAGCAGGGTAGGTAGTGTACACCAGGGTAGCAACACTCACACTAACCTGAAGTTCACCAGACAGTGTAGGTAGTGTACACCAGTGTAGGTAGTGTACACCAGTGTAGGTAGTGTACACCAGTGTAGGTAGTGTACACCAGGGTAGGTAGTGTACACCAGGGTAGGTAGTGTACACCAGTGTAGGTAGTGTACACCAGGGTAGGTAGTGTACACCAGGGTAGCAACACACACTAACCTGAAGTTCACCATACAGTGTAGGTAGTGTACACCAGTGTAGGTAGTGTACACCAGGGTAGCAACACTCACACTAACCTGAAGTTCACCATACAGTGTAGGTAGTGTACACCAGGGTAGCAACACTCACACTAACCTGAAGTTTACCACAGTGTAGGTAGTGTACACCAGGGTAGCAACACTCACACTAACCTGAAGTTTACCACACAGTGTAGGCAGTGTACACCATGGTAGCAACACTCACACTAACCTGAAGTTTACCACACAGTGTAAGTAGTGTACACCAGGGTAGCAACACTCACACTAACCTGAAGTTTACCACACAGTGTAGGTAGTGTGCACCAGGGTAGCAACACTCACACTAACCTGAAGTTTACCACACAGTGTAGGTAGTGTACACCAGGGTAGCAACACTCACACTAACCTGAAGTTTACCACACAGTGTAGGTAGTGTACACCAGGGTAGCAACACTCTCACTAACCTGAAGTTTACCACACAGTGTAGGTAGTGTACACCAGGGTAGCAACACTTGTGGTAGTTCACCACACAGTGTAGGTAGTGTACACCAGGGTAGCAACACTCACACTAACCTGAAGTTTACCACACAGTGTAGGTAGTGTACACCAGGGTAGCAACACTCACACTAACCTGAAGTTCACCATACAGTGTAGGTAGTGTACACCAGGGTAGCAACACTCACACTAACCTGAAGTTCACCACACAGTGTAGGTAGTGTACACCAGGGTAGCAACACTCACACTAACCTGAAGTTCACCACACAGTGTAGGTAGTGTACACCAGGGTAGCAACACTTGTCGTAGTTTACCACAGTGTAAATAGTGTACACCAGGGTAGCAACACTTGTGGTAGTTCACCACACAGTGTAGTGTACACCAGGGTAGCAGCACTTGTGGTAGTTCACCACACAGTGTAAGTAGTGTACACCAGGGTAGCAACACTTGTAGTTCACCACACAGTGTAAGTAGTGTACACCAGGGTAGCAACACTTGTGGTAGTTCACCACACAGTGTAGTGTACACCAGGGTAGCAGCACTTGTGGTAGTTCACCACACAGTGTAAGTAGTGTACACCAGGGTAGCAACACTTGTAGTTCACCACACAGTGTAAGTAGTGTACACCAGGGTAGCAACACTTGTCGTAGTTCACCACACAGTGTAAGTAGTGTACACCAGGGTAGCAACACTTGTCGCAGTTCACCACACAGTGTAAGTAGTGTACACCAGGGTAGGAACACTTGTCGTAGTTCGCCACACAGTGTAAGTAGTGTACACCAGGGTAGGAACACTTGTCGTAGTTCGCCACACAGTGTAAGTAGTGTACACCAGGGAAGCAACACTCACCTGGTAACCTTCAGCTGCATGGTGAACATAAGTACCATCAAGTAAAAAAATCTACTATGCATTCATTAGTTGCAGAAGCTTCAGTGAATTTACACGATTGTGTAATTGTGTGGTTGTGACGCTGTTGGTGATGGTGGCGATGGTGGTGGCGACGAGGGGGGGTGGTGACACGGGGGGTGGTGGTGACGTGGTGGCGACGGTGGGGTGGTGGCGACGGGGGGTGGTGGCGACAGGGGGGTGGTGGTGGTGGTGGTGGCAGGGGTGGTGGTGGCGACGGGGGGTGTGGCGACGGGGGTGGTGGTGGTGGTTGTTGCAGGGGTGGTGGTGGTGGTGGTGGTGGTGGTGGTGGTGGCGGCGATGGTGGGGGAGGGAGAGCCGTTATGGTGGTGTTTGCGGGGGGAGGGGAGGGGGAGGGGAAGGAGGGCAATGGTGGTGGCAGGGGTGATGGGGGGTGGTGGCGGGGATGGGGGAGGGAGGTTAGTGATAGTGACGGTGGCGGGGTGGGGGGGGGGCTTTCTGCTGTGAAACACTTTCACTCGTGTCATGATACTGTCAAATGGACGGTCATGAGAGACCAGACAGTAGCTGGTGATAGTGATGGCAGTGAAAGTGACATTGATAGTAAAGAGCCAAAGATGGTAAAAGTTAAGAAGTGCATGTTTATTCTATTAGTGATGGTGAGAACAAATGGTTATATTAAACGAGATGGTGAAAGTGGATAGTATTAATGCGATATTTTGAAAATAAATTAATGTTAAACGATACGAATATGGTGAGAGTAAATTGTGACTCATGGTAATAAAGATGGTGAGTGTTAATGGTGGTACTTAACGAAATGTGGGGATAAATAAGTGGAGTAAATAGACAGAATGGTGGGCGAGAACATGTATAGATGTGAAGATGATAAAGAGGAATGTGATGGTGAGGGAGATTAGCGAGACGAGAAATAAGAGTCCCGGTTATAATCACTATCAATCAAGATTGAGTGAAAATAAAATGTCAGAATATAGCGCTAGCTATAATGTTGTTTTATAGTTTCACTTGTAAGGAAAAATCTTATATTTGGTAGCCGAACATTCCCCCTGAACGTTTCCTCTCAGGCGATCTATAAAATACCTGTGTCTTGGCTCCTCTCTGGTGATTATTAAATACCTGTCTTGGCTCCTCTCTGGTGATTATTAAATACCTGTCTTGACTCCTCTCTGGTGATCTGTTAAATACCTGTGTCTTGGTTCCTCTCTGGTGATCTGTTAAATACCTGTGTCTTGGTTCCTCTCTGGTGATCTGCTAAATACCTGTGTCTTGGCTCCTCTCTGGTGATCTGTTAAATACCTGTGTCTTGGTTCCTCTCTGGTGATCTGTTAAATACCTGTGTCTTGGTTCCTCTCTGGTGATCTGCTAAATACCTGTGTCTTGGCTCCTCTCTGGTGATCTGTTAAATACCTGTGTCTTGGCTCCTCTCTGGTGATCTTTTAAATACCTGTATCTTGGCCTGAGTGTATTCTGGGGAGTAATTAATTTTATTTGATAGCATTATTATGCCCGCCGTTCCCAGCTTGCGGGTGATAGTGGAAAGTCGACATATGAGAAACATGAGTCCATGAACTGACCAAATCCAGCGTTATTTACGAGTACCTCGGCTGGTAGTAACGAGCTACGTTGTATACACTAGGCGAAGTTGGGATTCTTTGCAATGATTTTTATTTAAGTTTATTGGGTTATAGGTTAATTCTGAAAAAAAATACCATAAATACATGTCCATAACAGTTGTGTGAATTGAGATCACGATATAAATTTCTGTCACCCTCATGTCTAGTTAATGTAAATCTTACCTTAAGTATTTTGACATTTTTAGTATATTTAAAAATTTAACCTCTTTTTTTTTTTTTTTTTTTTTTTTTTTTTTTTTTTTTTTTTTTTTTTTTTTTCTTCTTGCATTCTTGTGATGGATGTATATAATAGGTACATATATGATGGATGTATACAATAGGTATATGATGTATGTATATATATATATATATAATATATATATATATATATATATATATATATATATATATATATATATATATATATATGGGAATATATATATAGGGGAAGTGGAATATTCAAACGGCAAACGGCTTCAGGAAGAAATCCAAATATTCTTCCTTGAAGCCTTTTTATCCACTTCTCCGAGGCTATGGGTCCCACAATTTACACCAGAGGTGGACCCCATCCTATAAATAAATAAAATATATATATATATATATATATATATATATATATATATAATGTCGTGCCGAATATGTAAAACTGGTCAATTAGCAAGAACTCATTCAAAATTAAGTCCTTTCTAAAATTTTCTCTTATACGTTTAAAGATGTATGTTTTTTCATTAATGTTAATGTATTTTTTTTTTAATTTTTGCACCAAAAGAATCTTAGAAAACTTACCTAACCATATTATAACAAGAGCAATTTTTCTAGTCTAACCCAACTAAATATATCTTAGATTTGTTTACAATAATTTAATACTAAACAAACACAGTGAAATACATTTTTTTCGTTAGGTTCAGAATGATTTTGGCGAAATTATTGCATACACAAATTTTCGCTTGTCCTATATGGCAAGATGAACGTTGCTATTTAAGCCAAGATCGCAAGTTCTGCCTATTCGGCACGACATATATATATATATATATATATATATATATATATATATATATATATATATATATATATATATATATATATATATATATATATATATATGATGGATGTATATAGTAGGTAAATATATATGATGAAATTTATATATGTTTGTGATGGATGTATATAGGTATGTGATGGATAGATGTAATGGATGTATATAGGCGAAGAGAAGCCCTCAAATCACTTTTAAATAACAGTGAGCGTATATGGCCTGCTTCCCAGAAATAATTGTATATGCTACCACATCTTTAATTACGCGGAATCATTAACAATAATCAGAACGTTGTCAGGTATCTGAAAAATTTAGTCACAGGCACACGCAAAAAAAACTCGCATTTAATTGTATATCCTTATGAAACCAGAGGAGAGACAACGAACGGCCAATGGCAATTTGTCAGATGATATATGGAGCAGAGAAAAGGTTAGGAGGGTTGGCCATGCGAGCACCGTTTTCTGCTGGGTGGCAGCCCTCGACCCAACCTACATTTCTAGGAAGATGATCCCACCTCAACTCCCGGGAACTCCCGGGATATTTGCGTCATGGATTTTTTCATCCTGCATTTGCGAAAATGCACAGTGGCAGTAGGCTGATTTATCAGAGCAACGTATTTTTTTCGGTGTTAAAAACTTCTAGAAGTACTATTTAGCAAGTGAACAGAATAGCAGTGAATAAATAAACTGCGACATAACGTATACCGATAGTGTTGTATGATCATAATTATCAGTATTTTTCGTATTTATCGTAACAGTTCATTGCAAATAAAAATACAGAAAAACAAACACATTTACAAGTTTGCCAGCGGGTGTCACTGCGCTGGTGCCGCATAATGAGGCTCATGTCTGGACTGTATCATGAAGCAGACATGAAGCAGGACTTAAAAACGCTGTCTGCTTGACTTGAGTTACGATGCTCCTCTAATTCCAGCCTTTGAAAACCATAGGAATACAATCCTGATTTCTTATTCAACTATTGTAATTCTAGGCTTGAAAATATTTTTGTTAAACAAGGCAGTAAGATGTGGCTAAGTCCATGAAAATAGAAATCACTGAAATATTCATACTGGCGGACCATCATAAGCTTCTTTGCAATTCACCTCATCCTCTTGGTGTCCTGGGTGAGCAAGGAAAATTTAACTGTTTTTAATTCAACAATGCTATTCTTAGTTAAACAAGGAAGATCACTAGACATTCTAAATTAAGCAATATTTCTATATTATTTATACTACAATGAAAATTGTTTAAGCAAGGGAATTTGACAGGACGTCTACTTAAGCAATTTTTTGCTGAAAAATTCCTTGCCTTTTACGATATTAAAATTTTGTATACGAGACCAAATATTGTTAGAATTTCTTGAAATTTTCTGGTGGGTCGTGATGATCTTTTAACATATCAGTTGCATCGTTTTAAGAACATGCATTATACTGTATTTTTTATATACATTGTTTTGACGAGTTGTTTTTTATAAGGAATAGTTAATGTCTCCTTTTTGTATTTCATCAGTATACACTCAGGGCACATTACCCGTACTTACGCTTGTTAAATTCACATAATTTGGATAAAAATATAGTAACCGACCTAGAAAATAATTATATATATATATATATATATATATATATATATATATATATATATATATATATATATATATATATATATATATATAATGTATATAAAATCACAGAAACTAAATATTTATAGTGTAATTATGACATGGTTTTGTTTAAATCTACATATAAATACTATTGTAAAATTAATATCTCTGGTTCTCCAGGGTTATAACTTCCATGTTAGTATAGTTTAATATATAATAACACTAATTCATATTAATCATGGAAAACACTCTTGGTTGATGCAGGACTAGAAGGTAGTATGTTATGGAGATACTGATGCACTGGCCACTTCAGTGTCTTGCTCTTGACAGTTAGCAAAATGTATTTGATTTTTTAATATTTTTTAGAAAGCCTTGTCTTTATGTACCTTAGACCTTAATGCTTTATAAATTCCTACAATGAAATTGGAAGGGATGTTTATAAGAAGCATACTCGCCAGACGGGAAGGAGTTTAAGTAAAAAAAAAATGTTATGTGGATAGACTATCTGTTGTATGTTGTAATTTTTTTACTTAACCTTTCACATGTCTGTTAGCTTAATATTTACAGTTAATCTTGATTGCTGTTGTTTTCATAATTACAACTGTTAAATCCTTACAACGGTATCAACGAATATTGACCCGCACGGAAAATTTAATTTCACCATTGTGTTAAGCTAATCCGGGAAAAAGCCTTGCTTCAGCAAGACTTACCGAGTGTCGTGATGAAGGTGCAAGAGTTGTCTGGCCAGCCACAGGTTTGGCAACACCTTGGGAGCAACACAACCTGTGGGGCAACAAATCCTGCTTCTCATCCACACTTGCCACCAACAACCTCAGTCCAGCAGACAACCGCTTACGTTAGCCCAAACATAAACCTACACTAAGTGTTAATAATCATTAATAAAGTAATTGTTTTTATAATGGATGGGAGGCGAGACAGTGGCTAATAAGTCAAATGATATTATGCATGTACAGTGATCGTGCATTATCATTATTATTTCAAATTGGGGAAACAATGTTGAGGGAGGGAGTGTTCCCTGGTCAGTGGCTGACACGGCTGTTGCTGCCACATAGCTCGTGTCAGGAATTAATTATCAGCTGATATACAAGATGATAGTGTGCTACTGTCAAGCAGATGAGAAAGGGCGAGCACTATAGAGAATTAAGAAGGTAAGTGACCTAGAAAAACCATTGATTTTTAATACTGCATTTGTATAAGTTTAAAATAATTTACGAAATGATAACTGTCTTAAGAAATTATCATGCATAAAGACTAAAGCATTGAGTTTTTTACATGTTGCTTGGTTGGTGCCACTGCTACTCAGAGAACAACACTTCGATGTTGGCAGTTGGAGATATTCATGCATTAACTGTGTGTGTGTGTGCGCACTCTAGATGCGTTCACCTAGTTGTGGTTGCTGGGGGTGTTGATTGCCTGCTTCTGGCTCTGCCTCTATCATACCTACTCCTATAACTGGGT
>NC_091324.1:1583393-1628393 GCF_038502225.1 Cherax quadricarinatus | reverse complement strand
CCGTGACCCCTTTTGTTGAGAGAGTGGGGGTGGCGGGCAGGGAGAGGGGGCGGCCGTCACAGGCATGGGGGACATCATAAGTAAGGGGTAGGGGCACTCATGCATACCCACTGGTCTCACGTTAGCCTACTGACACCTTCCTCTCACCTTGCCATCGTTTTGGTCCGTATAAACGCAATTTCCTACACTATACGCCTTTAGATTGTTAAACTTAACCTTGAGTGAAAATGAGAAGTGTGGTTTGAACAAATAATTTTCAAATTGTAAGGAAACGATGTTCAGTAATGGGTGCCTTGAATCTAACTATTAACTGTCGAGTAATGTAGGTTACGTTTTGTATATTGTGGGTTTTCTAAATCAAGGGAACGAGATGACCTCTCGCGAGTTACAATAAGAGGATCTGGTTTTATTAAGGTCTGGTTAGGTCACGCCATTGTATGATTGATGGCGTGGCGCAGGCCTGGAGCGAATGTTTCTGATTGTCACACCAGGATGTGGGTAGACTGGGCCTACTGGCCCGTGCCAGCCAGATCACTCTTGCCCCCCCCATCCCCAGCCTCACAGCTGCACGGGTTTCGCTTTGCGCCCCACCTATGTGAATTCCACCTGCGGTTATTTTCGTAAGACTGAAGAAACCATTCGTTGTGATTTCACATTTGTTGGTGCTTTGTACCGGGTAGGTCACCCAGTGTGGATAGGTTATACTAGTGTGGTTAAGTGATAGTATGGTATAATGAGTTGCAGCCGTGGAGTGAATGTTTCTGGTTGCTGCAGGTTTCCACAAGTACCAGAGGCCGCCAGCGTTGTGCAACGCGCCCTTCACCCACTAACGCTCTTCCCTGGAGGTTTTTATGCCACGAATTGTGGAATCTTTTTTTAGTTCACCTGCATTTATAATTCTTGTACCTATTATCCTACTGCGAGTTTCTCAGTCTAGAAACTGAATATAACCAAGCAAAATGTTGTCTGTGTGTGCCACTTTCCAAACACTACCTTTCATGGTTTCATCACCATGGCCGCCGATGCTGTCTCCATACCTGCTAGATATACAGGGCATTTGTTTTATTGTGGAAAGGTTTGTTATAGTATTATAATAGTTTCTGTATATGTGAAAAATGATTAAGATGACAATCCCCGAGTGAGTGTGTATGTGTGGAGCAAGACGGCCTCCCAGTTGTGTCATGACCTACTAGCCTAGTCTCCCCGTCGCACCTCCTCCTTCAACCTTATTACTTGTTTTTAACACTTCTGTTCCATTTCCCCTCCCTCTTAAGCAATTTTCATTTCCATGGAGGAATTTGTATGTGTTTGAATATATCCACTCGCTAGCGATACATATATATTGTAATGTTTTCGCAGTTTTCATTTAAAAATAAATTAACTACCTTGTGATGAAATTATCTATGACTTGACCTATTGACTTCATTGTTAATGATAAGATATTTCGAATATTGAGATTATATCCACATACTTCATCATTTAGATAATTAACATCCATGACATTGTAAGTTGCTACAGAACTGTATTAACCAAACAAAGTTATTTATCCATTGTGATCAGTGTGTTGCAAGAGTAACATTGGCTGCACAATAAGCTAGATACTACAAAATTTAAAAAAAAATGGATAATGGTATTCATATATTGATCATGTGTGCATGATGGTGAGTCCACTCTTGGTAGTTTATACAGCCCGTATTGGCTGCACTGAGTAATATACACCACCCACCCCGCAACTTTCTATTCTACTTTTACTCTCTTTGCAGCTTCACTTGTTCTTGTTTTTATCATCAACGTCTTACCATCGCTTTGGAACACACGCCAAGCACGCAGACCGATCCACGTGAAGTCTTGGCTATATTTTAACCATTTTTTTTTTGTTTTTTACATTAATGATCACGATGATTTTCCTTTTGCTCTCTGGCTGCTGATAAAAGTGCTACTTGGTGCGCCTCGCACTTTCTGTAGATACCCCTCAAGTAAAGTGCTTTGGTACCTGTGATGAGCTTTTGAACCAAGGAACTGGACTTATCCTCCCATTTCATGGGGAAATGTCTCCCATTTCCTATATGATCCCCCAACAGGTTTAGCGCTTTCCTTGGTTATAATAATTCTGCGCACAACTCGGATCTTTGCTGTCTTAGAGCACAGTTTTGCCCCGTTAACTTTGATACTTGAGGTAGCTCATATAATTGACTACGTATCCCTGTACATACCTGTGATGTACCCATCACTGAGTTCGAGAGTTTTTTGCTTCCTCAGATCGGCCTTGGGTCAGGCTTGTCTGTTTATTGTCTGTTCAACCAGGCTTTTGCTGCTGGCGGCTCGTTTGCCCACAAATATCCATCACAGCCTGGATGATCTGGCACTTGGCGGAAGTACATGTCAAGTTTCCCCTTGAAGATTTATCCCAGCAGTGTTTCTAATATCTTCTAGTAGAATGTTGAATAAGCTAGGCACACGGACGTTGATACAGTGCTGTCTCGTAGTGTGCCCATGGCACTTCTGGCTGGCAAAGCTCTCGCTTCACACACGGAGGGCCCAGGTTCGATTCCCTGCAGGGTGGAAACATTTCGATGCCTTTCCTTACACCTGTTGTTCTGTTCACCTAACAGCAAGTAGGTACCTGGGTGTAAGTCGACTGGTGTGGGCCGCATCCTGGGGGACAAGATTGAGGACCACAGTGGTAATAAGTTAGACAGTCCTCGATGACGCACTGCCTTTCTTGGGTTGTCCTGGGTGGCTAACCCTGCGGGGTTAAAAATCCGAACGAAATCTTATCATACACGAGTACTGACATTTTTGAAAACAAGCAAACTGTACAATAAATTGATTGGTTTATTTTGCCCCTTTGGGCAAGTTTGCTACGAAGGGCTACTCGTATCGAGAGAATATGAAATTCCAGCAACAAACAGAAAAAATATTAATTTCAATTTGGCCTTGCTAGAGTCGGGAATTTAATGCTGTTTTATTTTGTAGTTTACCTAAATGTCATTCCATGTGATATGAGAACATCTCTTCCGATCGGCTGTAAACTTTCAACATTGGTGTATATTAAAGAAAGGATTCTCTTAGTTTTGGTCTATTCAGGTGCCAATTTTCCAATGTTATATGTGCAAATAGGGCAGAGTTTTACATGCTACAACTTGAGAATGCTTCTTTTGATTGGATTCAAACTTTAAGCACAGATGTATCCGACTTGAAAGAAAGTTCAGTTTGGTATTGTTGTCTGTTAGTGCCAGTTATACCATAAAAATTGTAAGGTAATTTTTTCTGTCAGATGAATTGAGAATGCTGCATCTGGTTGGCAACTTTTCGTACTGGTGCATTTTCTTTAACGGAAAATTTGCGGTATTAGTGGGCAATGTCGTCCTAATTTGACAATTTTATTAAATAAATTGCTATATTGGTTTCAGTGTTATATCTGGGGAATGCCTCTACTGTTTGGCTTTAAACCTTCGGTGCCTATGTATGTTATTTAGAGAAAGGTTCGGATTACAGCTCCTGGCCCTCCTAAAGGTGTTGGTCTATATCTCCTGAGTCCTTTAAGGGTGTTGAGTTGAAACTTGTGGTGCTCTTCAAGGAATTAATATTGCATTCACGGGGAGCGCTAAACCCGTAGGCGTCATACAGCTCCCGGAGGAATGGAATTTAACTAGGTTCGATTGAGCAGAAAATAAATGCAATTCATTGGGTTATGAGCCCCTCACCCAAATAGAGGCA
Organism: Cherax quadricarinatus; assembly: GCF_038502225.1. Taxonomy (NCBI): domain Eukaryota; kingdom Metazoa; phylum Arthropoda; class Malacostraca; order Decapoda; family Parastacidae; genus Cherax; species Cherax quadricarinatus. The sequence goes on along the minus strand of NC_091324.1, from coordinate 1,624,673 downwards.
GCTTCCTTGAGGAGGTTTTCAGCGTATCTCCAGCTCCTGGAGATACGCAGATGAGCTGCCTCAAGAGGCAGCTCATCTGCCTCTTGAGGGTTTGAGGGTCAACTATGCTTCTTGCGTGGGTCAAGGTAGAGTGGGGCTTGGGTAGATACCGAGATAATTTTCACCGAAACTCATCTAGTTATTATTTTATATTTTTTTTTATCTTCCCCTCACCTGGCTTGTCACACAGTTGGTAACCTCGCGTAACCTAATTTACCAAGATCGTATAAAAGTGTTATGTAAATTCTAGTGATGCTTCGAACCCTGCTGCCTTGAATGACGTGCACACGTTATCGGATCTTCTGGACGACGGGCAGTAGAGACAATAACATGTGTGGCCTCCTTACAAGGATGAGCAACTGGCAATATAGAGGAAATACAATTGCTTTTAATCTCTCCCTGTTCCACATTTATTATTTGTAGTCTCGTCCCCTTTTCAGTATCCTAAATCCCATCCATGAACTCAGTAGTAGTGGTAGTAGTAGTTGTAGTGGTAATAGTTGTAGTAGTAATAGTTGTAGTAGTAATAGTTGTAGTAGTAGTTGTTGTAGTAGTAGTTATAGTAGTAGTTATAGTAGTAGTAGTTGTAGATGATGCTAGGATACACATTCCCTCCCTTATCCCAAAACCTGATTAGGGACCTTCTAATCAGTATTATATTCATAAGAAAGTTCCAAACTCGTAGCAAGACTTCTTATGCACTGTAGTCATGGCAACTTAGCAAAAATATTTGATATTAAGATTTGATACTAAGCAAAAATATTTGAATTTGCAAAATGTTTGATTGAAAATGCAGTTTAGAAAAGAAATTTAATTTAAACTTATAACTTTGTTCCTACACTATTATATCAATTCTACCTTGATACATAAATAAACTGGTTAAAATTTTCTTTTCCATAGCCCATACGTGAGCACCATCCCTCCCCCACACAAAAAAAAATGTTTCCGGTACTGCATATAATTATTTAAAATTGGGCATAATTATAATGTGCAACCTGAATTAAAATCCATTATATTGTAGGACGATACAGGCTCGCTACACTGAAGTTTGAGGAAATTTGCAAATGCATACGGGCTAAATTATATATAACAAGACTTATGAATATTGGTTTTGAGTTGTGCACTTGCAACACACGAACACCTAAAGACAATGTGGAGGTGTGAAAATTGGCAGTGCTCCTCAGAAAGTGGGCCAGCAGGTGTGGCTAAGAAGCGGTGTTCGTAGTCGTGTGTGCGCATATAAGGGCCAGGGTGGTCTGTGTTCACATTTTTGACTATACTACTTGAGCAGCATGCGTGCATGTGCGGACAGGGCTGGCCTGTGCGTCAGTATGTGGGCAGGTCAGGGCTGGGTGCATGCATTTGTAAGCAGAGTAAGTCTGTATGCGCTTGTATATATGTGAGACAGGCCTACATGCATACGTATGTGGGAAGAACAGGCTGGTGTATGTGTGCAGGGCAGAACTGCATAAGGAGTAACTCATGATTAACAGCCTTCTTAAGGCAGCAATTGAAGTTAACAAATATTAAATTAACTTTAATTGAGCCACAGGTGCTTCTCTTTAATGTTTGAAACTGGCTTTAACCCACATCTTGTGTTGTGATGAAGTGTCGTGGATAATGGCGACGGAGTACTATCACGTGTGTCGTAATCGGGCGCTCAAGTTACAATAAATGCGCAGTAGTCAGTTAGTTTTTATTTAATTAATAAAAGTATTAATAACAGTAGTAATAATGTACGGTAAATACATTGAGTAACTTTAAAAAATGGGTTAGATACAGGAGAGAAGCTGGTTGGATGGAAGACATGCCAAGCGTGGTTGATTGGTGCATAGCAATACTTACCTGACTCACGAAATCGTAATGACACGATTGCAAACAAACCATACCAAGGGTGGGGATAGAACCCGCGATCTGAGAGTCTCAAAACTCCAGACCGTCGCGTTAGCCACCTTTTCTTGTGTTTTTAAAAACTTATGCATTCTTCTTCATAGGTGTTTTTTAGGATATAATTTTATTTTTCTCCTCTCTTGTTCCATACCAGGAGTAGACGCCAGAGGGACATACTACTTACTAATTTATTATCCCAACATCAGCAGTCTAGGTAAAATAAGTATCGGTGTTTTTGTTTAAGATTTCATAATGGATCGTCAGATTGTCATTTCCAGAACTTACAAATAAAATGATAAAATGCAAATACAAATGATGAATGGTGACGAAATGCTATAGATTATGAGCCTTACATGGCTGATTAATTATTAGGGTACATAGAACTGCGCAGTGTTGACAGTGACTGTGCCAGCAACCTGTTGTTTTGCGCAACAGTTACAACCAAGGAAATACGACGACCATGGCTCTCAGAAGTTGTGCAAACGTATCTCAAGAGGAGACAAAAAACATGCCAAGGTACAGGTCACTCTGAAGGGAAGTTTATAAAGGCGAGAGGAAATAGTTGAAATTTGATGGGCTGGAAATTACGCATTGTTCAGGGTGACTGTCCGCGATATCCGTGTTTGCTGCGTCGTCGTGTTGCTTGTGCAAGTGTTGCAACAAATTCAACACATGTTAATCGGCTGTTTTATAAAGGACCGAGATTTGCTTCTCCAGAGACATGCATTAGTTTTGTTTCCAATATATGCAACCTATTTAGAAATTCTTTAGTTCTTACCAATATTTGCAGCCTATTTACGGTTTCGTCTCTCGATGACTGCACCAAATGTAACGTGGGTATAATTTCTAAACGTTTAACTTCCGCACATTGCTGATGACTCTGCAGCAGCCTTCACAATGCCTCCATCCGGGTTGACCTGAGAGATAATAACAGTAAGTCGTGATACTCGAGATCTCAACACCACTTTCTGAGCAAGCGCAACAAGTTCTAGTGGAGACAGTCACCATGAATTGACAAAATCAGTAAGCGAAACTATGTTAACCATGGTATAAAGAAACAATGTTAACCATGGTATAAAGAAACAATGTTAACCATGGTATAAACATTGTTAACCATGGTATAAAGAAACAGTGTTAACTATGGTATAAAGAAACGACGTTAACCATGGTATAAAGAAACGACGTTAACCATGGTATAAAGAAACAATGTTAACCATGGTATAAAGAAACAATGTTAACCATGGTATAAAGAAACAATGTTAACCATGGTATAAACAGTGTTAACCATGGTATAAAGAATGTTAGCCATGGTATAAACATTGTTAACCATGGTATAAAGAAACGCTGTCAGAAATGGTATGAAGAAACAGTGGTAACCATGATAGAAAGAATACTGAACCATGGTACAGTTGTGCTCTGGTTTGAATTATTGAAACTACACACTTTCTCCTTCCCAGTATCAGATCTTATTACTGCCCATTTCTCAGCCAATATATGACCCTCACGGGTTTTACCTCACAATGAATATAATAATAATAATAATAATAATAATAATAATAATATAGTTTGAAGCCTATCAGATGGTTAATCAGGAATATCGTATCCAGTTGTAACCACAATCAGAGAGAGGGTTGGTGTAATTATGAGAGTCAGGCAAGCTTAACCTTGTCACAGAATACTGTACAAATAACTGCTGACTGACTTATCACACTTACTGACATTACTCATCAAGCTTGACACTCAATTCACATTGAACGAGACCAGACACAAGTGCAAATAAAAAACACAACACGAACCTGTACGTACATGCTTGCATGCGTATATGTATATACATACATACATAAATACACACAAATGATAAATCGATATAGTTTACAATTCCCAGTTCCTCCCCCCCCCCCCCGTACCGCAGCCTCTTCGTCATTCCCCAGTTTAAAATAAAAGTTCCAGCGTTCTCCTCAGTCCTCGGCTCTGAACTTTCTCTTACTCTCTCCCGTTCCTCCACTTTGAATGTCCTATTTTCCATTGTTTCGTTTTGGTTATCACACTTATTCTTCCCGGTTATTTGACTTTGTAAATGGTCCAAGTCGGACCGAAACGTCGTCGTAAGCTCCTTTCTTCTATGTGCGGGTTATTTGTGTATTGTTCCAGTCACGGTATTGTGCCTTTTTGTTATTTAGTTATTTGAGTCTGTAACTGAGTCTCTCGTTCGTTCAGTACGAGAGAGAGACTTGTACGCTCGCCTCGTGGGACCTCTCTCTGAAGTTACCTCTGGGGGTGTTCCTTTTCACCTACTTCAAGGTCTTCCTCGTCACGTAGTTCAGGGTGTTCCTCGTCGCCTAGTTCAAGGTCTTCCTCGTCACCTAGTTCAGGGTCTTGTCACCTAGTTTAGGGTCTTCCTTTCTCTCGTCACCTAGCTCAGGATCTTCCTTTCGTCACCTAGTTCAGGGTCTCCCTTTCTCTCGTCATCCAGTTCAGGGTCTCACTCGATCTAGGTCTCCTCGTTTCTCTTTCTCTTGCGGGAAGATGGAGGAGGGGCTTCGTATCTCTCGTGGATGTCTCCCTTTCTTTTTTTTTTTACCCATGGTTCAGTCTGCGATCTTTAATTGTTCCACTATCCTCCCCGACACACTTGTGTGTGTCGGGGAGGATAGTGGAAGGGAGGCAGGTGCATTATGTAGGAATTTCCGAGCACCCCCTTCGCTTCCACTCCCAGAACATAAGTCAATAGACAAAACAGGAGCCACTTCGCACCTGCTGAATGTGGCATAAACCTGTGACTCACACACAACATGGTAGACCTGTCTAATGCTTTGTCCATCATACCTATGCGATAGTCGGGTTTGGTCTTGTGGTTTCAGTTCCTCAGAGACCGTGTGCAGTGTTTCCGGCTTTCAGTTTTCTGGTGCACAGCAGGTGTTAGTGAGAGAGCTGCGTCGTGTGATTCTGCCGGGGAGAAACCAGATGAAACTTGTAGAGCGCAGAATTTTGACATGCAAAAGTTCTCTCTTTGTATCTCTTGAAAGTTCATTTCCTACGCTTCGGATGCGGAATCGTATCTACTGTGTTTCTCGATTCATTATTGCTATGGATAGCTTTGAATGTGTGTTGGAGGCATCCTGTGTTGTTTCCCTTATACATCACAGCCCCTGAGGTAACAGATGGCGGTTAAAACAAGAGTGAAAGACATACGGTAACTGGTATATTAAGGAAATGTTCGTCATCCAGTGGCATGACAGCAACTAGATGGCGAAATGTTTCCTGAAGAAAATGCCCAAGTAAGCATCTCTTTTACGTCATAGCGCTTGTTCTCATTTGTGACGTATATAAAAGCCATACCAACTATTTTTCTTTGGGCATAACGTAACCATTTAAATATGAGAGAACGTGAAGTGTGCAGAAAAGATCCTTTATTTAAGACCTACTACACATGGTTCGCTAGGCCTACTACAGTATTCCCTTCGTAATTTTTTTAAATATGTGAAAAGTACCGAGGTGTGTAGTGTCTCCCACGAAGTGTTGACGGGAAACAGATGAGACACGGCGTCTTAACATAAGTTGTAGCAGTTTATATGGCAATCCCCTCAACTTAATTCTCCGAGATGACACTGAGTCAGTTAGACAGATCTGAGGTGACAGTGAGTCAGACTGACTGGTCTGAGGTGACAGTGAGTCAGACTGACTGGTCTGAGGTGACAGTGAGTCAGACTGGTCTGAGGTGACGGGGAGTCGGGCAGGCTGGTCTGAGGTGACGGGGAGTCGGGCAGGCTGGTCTGAGGTGACGGGGAGTCGGGCAGGCTGGTCTGAGGTGACGGGGAGTCGGGCAGGCTGGTCTGAGGTGACGGGGAGTCGGGCAGGCTGGTCTGAGGTGACGGGGAGTCGGGCAGGCTGGTCTGAGGTGACGGGGAGTCGGGCAGGCTGGTCTGAGGTGACGGGGAGTCGGGCAGGCTGGTCTGAGGTGACGGGGAGTCGGGCAGGCTGGTCTGAGGTGACGGGGAGTCGGGCAGGCTGGTCTGAGGTGACGGGGAGTCGGGCAGGCTGGTCTGAGGTGACGGGGAGTCGGGCAGGCTCGGGCAGGCCGGTCTGGGTGACGGGGAGTCGGGCAGGCTGGTCTGAGGTGACGGGGAGTCGGGCAGGCTGGTCTGAGGTGACGGGGAGTCGGGCAGGCTGGTCTGAGGTGACGGGGAGTCGGGCAGGCTGGTCTGAGGTGACGGGGAGTCGGGCAGGCTGGTCTGAGGTGACGGGGAGTCGGGCAGGCTGGTCTGAGGTGACGGGGAGTCGGGCAGGCTGGTCTGAGGTGACGGGGAGTCGGGCAGGCTGGTCTGAGGTGACGGGGAGTCGGGCAGGCTGGTCTGAGGTGACGGGGAGTCGGGCAGGCTGGTCTGAGGTGACGGGGAGTCGGGCAGGCTGGTCTGAGGTGACGGGGAGTCGGGCAGGCTGGTCTGAGGTGACGGGGAGTCGGGCAGGCTGGTCTGAGGTGACGGGGAGTCGGGCAGGCTGGTCTGAGGTGACGGGGAGTCGGGCAGGCTGGTCTGAGGTGACGGGGAGTCGGGCAGGCTGGTCTGAGGTGACGGGGAGTCGGGCAGGCTGGTCTGAGGTGACGGGGAGTCGGGCAGGCTGGTCTGAGGTGACGGGGAGTCGGGCAGGCTGGTCTGAGGTGACGGGGAGTCGGGCAGGCTGGTCTGAGGTGACGGGGAGTCGGACAGGAAACTTCATTACGGAGAGTTTTGCTGTATTTATACACTGAACCATTGTTACCAAGAAGTTGGGTTTCTCTGTACTAACTTGACCACCCATAACCTGTGGTAGACTTGACCACTCACAACCTGTGGTAGACTTGACCACTCACAACCTGTGGTGGACTTGACCACCCACAACCTGTGGTAGACTTGACCACTCACAACCTGTGGTGGACTTGACCACCCACAACCTGTGGTAGACTTGACCACTCACAACCTGTGGTAGACTTGACCACTCACAACCTGTGGTAGACTTGACCACTCACAACCTGTGGTGGACTTGACCACCCACAACCTGTGGTAGACTTGACCACTCACAACCTGTGGTGGACTTGACCACCCACAACCTGTGGTAGACTTGACCACTCACAACCTGTGGTAGACTTGACCACCCACAACCTGTGGTAGACTTGACCACCCACAACCTGTGGTAGACTTGACCACTCACAACCTGTGGTAGACTTGACCACTCACAACCTGTGGTAGACTTGACCACTCACAACCTGTGGTAGACTTGACCACTCACAACCTGTGGTAGACTTGACCACTCACAACCTGTGGTAGACTTGACCACTCACAACCTGTGGTAGACTTGACCACTCACAACCTGTGGTAGACTTGACCACTCACAACCTGTGGTAGACTTGACCACTCACAACCTGTGGTAGACTTGACCACCCACAACCTGTGGTAGACTTGACCACCCACAACCTGTGGTAGACTTGACCACCCACAACCTGTGGTAGACTTGACCACTCACAACCTGTGGTAGACTTGACCACTCACAACCTGTGGTAGACTTGACCACTCACAACCTGTGGTAGACTTGACCACTCACAACCTGTGGTAGACTTGACCACTCACAACCTGTGGTAGACTTGACCACTCACAACCTGTGGTAGACTTGACCACTCACAACCTGTGGTAGACTTGACCACCCACAACCTGTGGTAGACTTGACCACCCACAACCTGTGGTAGACTTGACCACCCACAACCTGTGGTAGACTTGACCACCCACAACCTGTGGTAGACTTGACCACCCACAACCTGTGGTAGACTTGACCACCCACAACCTGTGGTAGACTTGACCACCCACAACCTGTGGTAGACTTGACCACTCACAACCTGTGGTAGACTAGAACACTAACAACTCGCAACCTTGTCTGGGGCCAGACATCCCTGCTGATCGCCTGGTCAACTATGCTGTTTGTACCAGCGGCCCACAGACCCACAGCCATCACAACCCCACTGATGAGGCACTAGTAACAGGAAGCTGTCCAGCTGATTGAAACTTTCCGTCTTGGTTGGAGATTGAGACACTTATGCAACATATGGGAATCTTTATTAAGGAAACGTTTCGCCGAGTTGCTTCGTCAGTCCAATACAAAGTAGAAATGGGTAAGGACATGAGGAGTTTCCTTAATGAAAATTCCCATATGTTGCATGTCTCAATCTTCAACTTGTCGGTTTTCAAAACCATTCATCACTTGTCTTAGTTCCGGCAGTATTTCTGATACCTGCGGGTAGTAGGATGAAGTCCTGGACCGAGGATGTTGATAGTGTTATCTAATTGTACTCGTGTGCCCATCCCCTGCTCTCCACCACAGTGTTTAAGATTTTTGTGATTTTTTTTTGTGAAAACAAGGATAAAACTACCACACACCTCACTTTTTTTTTGTTTTATTAGAGCAACCTTGAACAGAACAACATTGTACGGTTATAATGATAGTTACATTGTGGGGTCAAACGCTATTTCCCTGTCGTATTCTGTCACACAGTATAGGTTGTACACATGTAATGAAATCTATCAGCCTAAGTTAAGACATCGGTAGAGCGATATCGTCAGTACTTAACAATGATAATAATATAATTATTTACTGCAAGTACATGTTATACAGGCCTAGCTGTTGTTATGCTGAGCATTTGGTGCAAATTAGGCCAGTTTTGTCCCAGGATGCGACCCAAACCAGTCGACTAACACCCAGGTATCCACTTTTGAACTGATGGGTGAACAGGGACAGGGACAGCAGGAGTCTTACGGAAACACATCCCTAATGTTTCCAGCCGTGCCAGAGGAGATTCGAACCCCGGAGTTGAGTGCGCTAGCGATCGAGTTACGGGACAACTGGGTTCAGTAGCTACGAGAGCTTTTAATCGTTCCAGCATATCTGAATTTACTATCACATGGAAGTCATCTCTCAGGATGGCTTGTATCACTCGTTTTCTAAAATGTAAAGTCACTATTGCATACATAAAAGTGAAAGGGGAGGACATTAATGACACTGCTTCCCACACAGGAGCCGTCGTTGTCTACATCATTTGTTTGGTAATTATGTGGTTATCTTGATTCTTTACACAACTCTCTGCTTGTGTCAGTTTAATCCTTAAGTGAATTTACTATAGTCACTTTGTGAGGTTAAATATCTCCCCTTCCTCAAGTAGTGATGGAAAGACAAAGGTATTAACCAGCCTCAAGTGGTGATGGGAAACTAGGTGTTAACCATCCTCAAGTGGTGATGGGGAGACTAGGTGTAACTTTTCGCTGGAAGGAGCATGCTGGAAGTTAATTAAGGATGCGTGAGGAGGAACGACGGTGCAGGGGAAGAAGCTAAAGCAGTGTTCTTGTTTGCCAGGAGAGAAAAACATATTGCAATCAAAACTAAGCGCTAAACCCACAAAGAAAAAACATATTCAAGAGCACTCTGGTTGTTTGCCTTAGAGAATAACCATATTATGGAGCACTGCTGTTTGCCAGGACAGGATAACAATATTATGGAGCACTGCTGTTTGCCAGGACAGAATAACCATATTATGGAGCACTGCTGTTTGCCAGGACAGAATAACCATATTAAGGTCTCAGGAACTCTGTTTTCTAACAGCTGGTGATAATGGAATCTTACAGCAGACAGCCTCCAGGGAAATAAACACCTCAACACGTGAGCTGACTGGAACGTTCTTGACGTTGCAGTGTGATGGGAGACAGAGGTGATAGGAAGGGGGGGGTATCCTGAGAGCAATGGGAGGTAAGGTAGGGGGAAGTTGAAGATATGAGAGGTAGGGGAGGAGAGGGGGGGAGGGGGTAATGCACACAAGGTCAGCAGGAAGGACACGCGTTGTCTTGTGTGTGAGCGCTCGGGGGTGGGGGAGGCACATGCTGGAGGCGCTGCACGCTACCTACCTTGTTATACTATGTAGCGTAACCTAATAATGCATACCCGCGTATACAACACGCTGCAACCAAGAATATACGTGTATGCACACCAATACACGTAGAGAGCAAGCCAGCCAGTCCTCACGTGTCGTTGCTTTCTTCACTAACATTTTCTTTATATATATATATATATATAGTTATGCGTTTTACACTTTTTATTCCTTTACATATATACAATGTGCGTGCATGTTCACAACAGTATACACTTATGCACAACAGTATGCGTATACACGCACCAATACTAACAGCCATTCATCATGACCACAAACAACAATTAACAAAAATAACCAGCTAACAACAACCAACCACCACCACAGTACAGGATAACAAGGCGAATAGACTGGCTTCTATCAAAAAATATAAATAACAGTAGTCTCAAGGTTATACTACAACTCTTTACATTGTTGGTATTTCCTCGTATAGATTATAAGGTACTGCAAGGATTTTTCTTTTTACACTCGAACACGAAAGGTTGATCAGGAAAATTGCCGAATATATCGATGTGTTAGTGGAAGATAAATACTAAATTGTGTTACCTCATGGTTGAATATTAAAAAGCGTAGCATAAACGGTCTAGTATCTAGTATTTGTGTACACAACCCGCACATAGGAGATAGGAGCTTACGGCGACGTTTCGGTCCGATTTGGACCATTTACAAAATCACAGTGTGATTTTGTATCCTGCCATTTTGTTCTGTATGGTGTACACCAGAGTTCTCTTGGCCCCCATGTTATTTATAACACTGAGTTTGATATTGGAGTAAACAGCCATATGACGAATGTTTCAAAATTATTAATACAAATTTAAAGGAAAATTTTTAGGAAACTTCAGGAACTTGATGGTTTTTAAGTTTTGATACAGTTTTGTTATAGAAGTGAGCGGTTGTAAGTTAGATTATCTTATATGATATTCTGTTTATATACTCATCCTTAATGTTATCGAACCAGTTATTTGCTCTTATTTATAATTTATCCTTTACTTTATGGCTCTACTATTTTTGTGTACAATAGCTTTTAGTTAAGTCCCCTTGTGAGATAGTGCTATATTATTTTCTTATGCAGGCTCTGTAATACATTTGTTTTAAGCAGCGAGTTTCGACTTCTTTAAAAAACTCTTCCACCTCATTTGTACAATTTATTTTATTGAAATTAGTCGCCTACAGTGCACACAATTTTATTCCTTGGCGTCCTAATTATTTCGGCTCAAATATACCTTCATTCCATTCTATCAACATCTAGGTTCGGTGGCCTGTATCTTATTCATAATCACACACAAATATTGATAATGTCAGAGATACATTCTAACAGATAAGAATGCAGTCACTATACAAACTCGTACAGAAAGAAGTGCGAGAGAATAGTAGGATGATAGCACTCAGTGAGAGATGCCAGCAGTCCCTGGAAAGTAGCTAAATCCCCTAAAATATTACCAGTGATAGATTTCTGCAGGCCAGCCTGAGACCAGGTTTCATTTCTAGAGTTTATGGTTACGTCATTGCTGCTAGTGGGCCGCAGGCATACATATAGCTATCTCACCCTAGCAGATCAATCACGTGCAGTAAGTAGTGGTCTAGATTCCTTCCTGAAAGATGGCATGACACCTGTCTCTGGGAACTGCCAGTAGTTCCCCATGAGTGCCGTATTCGACACTTCCTGAGTGCTTTAAATCGCTGATATATCTATATCAACAAGGAGTCGCCAGTCCCTGGAAAGTATCAGCAGTCTCTGAGAAGTGAGTGTTGGCGAGACTAGGTGGTGCGTCACAAGTTCAGGGAGGGTGATGATGGGTACCTGGATAAGGAAAGATCGAACTTGTACAATGACTGAGATAGCCACCTGCTATGGAGATTCTCAGCGCTGTAACCACTTAACTGAAAATTAGTTTTCAAGTGCTGCAAACCTCCTTCGTCTGTCTGTGTCTCGAACCCACGCCATTGCAGTTAATAATGTTCCGGCATTATGATGTAGATACGGGGTGACTTCAGAGAGGGATAAGTAAGAAGGGGAAAGGTGAAGGGATGGAAATTAAAAAGTAAAGGTGGGGAAGGAGGGAGGCGGTATGAAGGCAAAACACAATCTCAAGTCACTAGAGGTCATTACTGTGCATTCTGGTTCGACCTTGAGAAAACGAGCTTTGTGTATGAGGCGTGCAGTGAGCATCTTGCATCTCTGCCAGTAAGTTTCCAGGCAGGAAGAATCTATCAAACATCACTGAAGGTGTAGTTCACAAGCGGACACAAATTAAAACTATTCCACTTTTTTTAATGCAAATAATGTATGAGCATCGTCAGCTTTTCTCTCGATTAATTCAACTTTACGAAGAAATGATAAAATCTGAGAACGATATCAGCAGAGGCCATTGTGTTTTTAAACATGCTTCGCCCTAGTTTTTTACTTTAGATTTATTTGTAACAGAGTGAACATACCAGCAAAAAAGTGTACATATATAATCCAAAATAGATGTTACGTTAATTGCAGAAAATCGTGCATAATTTTATGAAATACTAGGAACCTTAGTGTGTGTAGGTTGGGTGGATCCAATATGGAGTACTGGCGATTGTAGTGAAGAAAAAACTCGTTGCACAAGCTCATTCTGTGTAAACCTTGATAACGCTCTAGAGCACAATGCGAAATGTTGTCCCAATAAAAGCTTGCTCTGCAACACTTGTCTTTCCTATACAACGTGTTTAGATTGCTGATTGATGTTGGTGATATTGCTCAGCAGTAAGTTTCTGATTATTTAGATGTCAGGGATGATCAGCTGACGCAAGACTTAATCATATTATAACTACCTCGAAAACCTAAAAGTGTGTTTGAGGGACATAGACGGCTTGACTATTGTGTAATTATCAGAAAAGTCCAGTATTCTATGAGTTTGAGGGAGTTGCGTGTACAGGACCTTGCTGGCCCCTTCCGCATTACTGCTGGTGGTGATGAACGTGTGGAGCCACTGTGGAAGTGACAGCAACGACAGTATGGAGGTGTACTGTAGAGGTGGCAGCAGCCACTGTGTAGAGGTGACAGCAACCAGTGTGGAAGTGTAGAGATGGCAGCAACCACAGTGTAAACAGCAGTCATCAAGGCAGTAGCGCAGATAAATAGAGAGTTGGGTAGCAACGGCTGGTATCCCTGATCACCACCACTACTCACCCATTACCACTACTCAGCCAATACCACAACCACCACTCACCCACTACCAATCGCCACCACCACCACCACTCACCCACTGCTATCAATTACCACCGCCAAAACTCACCCACTACTACTAATCACTAAAACTCGCCTACTACTACCAATCACCAAAACTCACCCACTATTACCACTCATCACCAAAACTCACCCACTACCAATACCACCACTAGCTCCATCATCATCACCACCACCACTACTACCACCATTATCATCACTACCCCATTACTACCACTACCTCCCATCACCACCTACCCCTATCATCACTACCATCACCACCTACCCCTATCATCACTACCATCACCACTACCCCTATCATCACTACCATCACCACTACCCCTATCATCACTACCATCATCACTACCCCTATCACTACCATCATCATCTACCCCTATCATCACTACACTACCATCATCACCACTTCCCCATTAGCACCAGTCTTCATCGTTATCACTACCCCAGTCGTCATCATCACCACCTTCACCTATCCATCACAATTCCCCACCAGAAGTAGTAATGACAGCAGGAGTCACACAGTTTTACGAATAAGTATGACAGGATCCACGAGGCTCTGAGGGAGTAACTCCAGGAAGTGGCTTGATATTTGTAAGTACACTTGCGCAGACATACATTAATACTCTTAATCACACACGCTGCTGTGGTGAATGGAAGAGAGAGGGGTTAAGGAATAGCGGAGGTGCAAGAGAAGGAGTGGCTGGTAATGACAGCTGTGGCGACGAGGTGTTAATAGTGGTAGGTGGTGATGGTGGTAGCCGCCACAAGCCAAGGTTGGGTGAGTTACCTACTAACGGGGGAAGCCTTGACTGAATGTAACACCCTGCCTGCTACCCGGGGGTGGTCGTCACTCACCTGGACCACCATGTTCAGTAGCAGTACCACCACTTTGATGACCACGTGCTACCATATTGTCGTCCACTGCCGGAGTATCGATCCCGTAGCGAGGGTGACTTGGGGGAGGGGGCACACTAAGATTCACCTGCTACTAGCCTGATACCCTTCAAGGAGGGCCTTCCTTGATGCTGGTGAAGGGCTCTTGATCCAAGGAATTGTGGCTACTTTTCCTGGGATTAAACCTAATTACTGCCATTCCTAGGCTGTGTATGGCTCCTACAGTTTATAGCGAGTCCCTGTGAACATAGTGTGAATACGCGGCGCTACTTCTGCAGTCATGTGTGACTGCTCGCCTCACACCTGTTAATAGGTTAGGTAATGCTTGTCAAGAAACAGGATAAAGTGTGTCCTGACGCGGGTCTTGGTCATATGATGGTCCGCCACTGCTGCTTCTGGTCATCTGACCGAGGCCTTCACTGGCTTACCCCTACACCCCTTTAAAAATTAGGGTTCTGATTATAACCGTTTATACCAGTTAGATGCTGAATGACCCGCATGGGTTTAGCGTTTAGCATGAATTATTAAATTAAAATTAAAATTATACCAGTTAGTAAGAAGGGGCTAGATGAAGGCCTTACGGCTACAAAACGGCCTTAGGGGGCTAGATGAAGGCCTTAGGGACTAGATGAAGGCCTTAGGGGCTAAGTGAGGGCTTCACAGTATACGTGCACAGCAGTCACGGCACATAAAACATCACATAGCAAACACCTCACCATCCAAAAACACCACACATTGTATTATCATACAACTATAATATTCGAATACTTAAACAGTTGAAGTGCACGCACACAAATACACACGCGCGCGCACAGGTGTAGGTCAACAGTAGTGTTATTGCTGCCTGGTGAATCATTCCATGTCAGACCACTGGTTAAACATATAATTACAAATGTTAATGAGATACCACCAGTACTTAACCTAGTGTACGCACGTTGCCTGTATACACTTACAGGCATGTTTCCTGTACACACGTGCAGGTGTTTCCTGTACACACGTGCAGGTGTTTCCTGTACACACGTGCAGGTGTTGCCTGTACACACGTGCAGGTGTTGCCTGTACACACGTGCAGGTGTTGCCTGTACACACGTGCAGGTTATTTTCCTGTACACACGTGTTGGTTGTACACGTGCAGGTGTTGCTTGAACACACGTGCATGTGTGTTAAACATTAAGAATAAATTCACGTGAAAAAGACCTATACGCTATCTTAGTGTTTTATCATGTGTAATAATCTTGGGTGGTCCAAGTAACAGTATTGCCATTCGTAGGGATTTATCGGAGGTGGGAGGGGACAGAAGGGGAAGAAGACTGGAATGAGAGGTAGAGAATGGGAAGGGGGTGGGAAAATGGAGAGAGAATGGGACAGGAGGGTGGGTGAATGGGGAGGAAGAATTGGACAGGAAGGTGGGGTTAATTAGAAGGGAATGGTAAGAGCACAGAAGTAACTACTCAGCCTAGTAAAAAACAGAAGATACAGGTAGGAATTTGCTTGAAACATTTTAACAAATCCTAAATCTACGTAAGAGGAAAAAAAGATTGCTAGGAACACGTAGCTTACTCACCAACAATGACACCAACTGCACTTAAAACTAAGATAAACACCAGCTAGCAAAATGGCATTAGATATCAACAGATGATACCAGACACCAACACAGTTCAATACCAGTCATAACACACGGAAATAGTCGCCAGATGTGAATACAAGCGAGAGACACCAGTGTTCACCAGGTGGCATCAGCAATTTAAACCTGTTGGAAAAGCTGGGACATATTTTCTATAAATACAATTTAACATTAAGCTGGATGAATACTTTTGGGTGCTGCATATCAGACAGCACCCGTTCTAACGCTCAAGCGATAAAAAGGATCAACACAGTTCTAATTCTTAAACTTGTAAGAACTCTTAATATCACTCATAACACTAGGATTTAACAACACTCACAACACACTTGACACCAGAGACAGACACCAACACTCCACACAATTGACTCCAGAGAATTCGACACCTAACGACACCCTTTACGAGATTTTCCAAAGAGGGAGTAGCTAGAAGTGAGAAGTATCAGGAACCACTGGTTGACATAGGTAGGGTATGCGGAGGTGAAGCAGGTGTCACCTGGGAGCACGAGAACTAGGTATTCATTCCCAGGAGGTAGGTGTTCCCAGGAGGGTGCGAGAAACATGTAGGTAACACCAAGATATTTAAGGCAAGTAGGTGTCACCAAAGAGTTGTTGAAGTAGGTGTGTACAGGTGTTTTAAAGCTACGAAACAGGTGCAAGGGCTTGAAACAGGTGTGAAGGCACGATAGACAAGGTGGTACAGCGCGCGAGCGAGAGAGAGAGAGTGAGAGAGTGAGAGAGGGGGGGTGGAGGGGAGGGGTAGTGAAGGTATTGCGTGCGAGGAGAAATGCGTGTATTGGAAGGTCTCCTCACGGTTGATGCCGCCGCCATGACTCATTAATTATAAATCCATATTTAACGAGGTTGGCCCCACTGCTTCCTGAACTCTCTACACTACCCTGGGCGCAAGTCGCTACGCTACCCTGGGTGTAAGACATACGTACGTAGCTACACCACCCTTCGTGTTATATGTAAATAGCTACGTTGTCTGGGGGTTATGTGTAAGCAACTACGTTGTCTGGGGGTTAGGTATAAGCAACTACGTTGTCTGGGGGTTAGGTGTAAGCAACTACGTCGTCTGGGGGTTAGGTGTAAGCAACTACGTTGTCTGGGGGTTAGGCGTAAGCAACTACGTTGTCTGGGGGTTAGGTGTAAGCAACTACGTTTTCAGAGTAAAACGTAAATGACAATCTTTTGGAATCAATAATTGCCGAGGCAGTTCGTAGCCACCTTGAAAAGCATAAATTAATCAACGAATCTCAGCATGGTTTTACAAAGGGACGTTCCTGCCTTACGAATTTATTAACTTTTTTCACTAAGGTATTTGAGGAGGTAGATCATGGTAACGAATATGATATTGTGTATATGGACTTCAGTAAGGCTTTTGACAGGGTCCCACATCAGAGACTATTGAGGAAAATTAAAGCACATGGAATAGGAGGAGAAATTTTTTCCTGGATAGAGGCATGGTTGACAAATAGGCAGCAGAGAGTTTGCATAAATGGGGAGAAATCAGAGTGGGGAAGCGTCACGAGCGGTGTTCCACAGGGGTCAGTGTTGGGCCCCCTGCTGTTCACAATCTACATAAACGACATAGATGAGGGCATAAAGAGCGACATCGGCAAGTTTGCCGATGACACCAAAATAGGCCGTCGAATTCATTCTGACGAGGACATTCGAGCACTCCAGGAAGATTTGAATAGACTGATGCAGTGGTCGGAGAAGTGGCAGATGCAGTTTAATATAGACAAATGCAAAGTTCTAAATGTTGGACAGGACAATAACCATGCCACATATAAACTAAATAATGTAGATCTTAATATTACGGATTGCGAAAAAGATTTAGGAGTTCTGGTTAGCAGTAATCTGAAACCAAGACAACAGTGCATAAGTGTTCGCAATAAAGCTAATAGAATCCTTGGCTTCATATCAAGAAGCATAAATAATAGGAGTCCTCAGGTTGTTCTTCAACTCTATACATCCTTGGTTAGGCCTCATTTAGATTATGCTGCACAGTTTTGGTCACCGTATTACAGAATGGATATAAATTCTCTGGAAAATGTACAAAGGAGGATGACAAAGATGATCCCATGTATCAGAAACCTTCCCTATGAGGATAGACTAAGGGCCCTGAAACTGCACTCTCTAGAAAGACGTAGAATTAGGGGGGATATGATTGAGGTTTATAAGTGGAAGACAGGAATAAATAAAGGGGATGTAAATAGTGTGCTGATAATATCTAGCCTAGACAGGACTCGCAGCAATGGTTTTAAGTTGGAAAAATTCAGATTCAGGAGGGATATAGGAAAGTACTGGTTTGGTAATAGAGTTGTGGATGAGTGGAACAAACTCCCAAGTACCGTTATAGAGGCCAGAACGTTGTGTAGCTTTAAAAATAGGTTGGATAAATACATGAGTAGATGTGGGTGGGTGTGAGTTAGACCTGATAGCTTGTGCTAACGGGTCGGTTGCCGTGTTCCTCCCTTGAGTCAATGTGACCTGACCTGACTAGGTTGGGTGCATTGGCTTAAGCCGGTAGGGACTTGGACCTGCCTCGCATGGGCCAGTAGGCCTTCTGCAGTGTTCCTTCGTTCTTATGTTCTTATGTTCTTATCTTGGATCACAAGCCAATGTTTACGTGGCTGCTAGACTTCGTGCACAGTATTTTTGCATCATACGCAGTGTACAAAAAATCGATGCGCTAACAATTGTACTGTATACGTATGTCTGTTCCTCACTTGAAAACTTCTCGTTTTCTTCGTTGTCAAGGTTTCAAGTCAGTTTCGCAGCGATCAACACATCTGTATTACAAATCTATATTTCACCCAATGCCCTCGTCAGCAAGTGTAGTAACTTCTGGTCTTGTCAGATTATTGTAATATTTGTCACTATTTAGCGATTGCAAGGTACTTCATGTGACAAGGTAATGATGCACGATATACTTTGTTTAAAGAGTATGAATGGTAAATGTATGCCAAGAGGCAGTTTGAGGCTTGTGATGTAAACTGTTAAGAAAACAGACTAGTTGAAAAATGAGACGCTTGTGCAATGTTGTACAAATGTCTCATTCTTCAACTTGAGGCTTGATAAAACTCCAGTGCAACGTAACTTGACGAAAATTTGTCTATTTATCTAAATAGTTCGTTTTACCAGTTGTAGTTATGACACGTGGACATAGAGTAATTAAAGGAGAGATTGCGGTGTAGGTGGAACTGGCTGTTACTGGCTGCTCCAAGGCAGTAGTAGGTGGCTGGGCGTCATGCCTGTGATGCCCTTGATATTGACCCACTTCCCACTCGGTAACTCTGGCCACCATATACACTCTCTCGCTACCTTCACCAGTTCCCCAATGTCACTGGGCATTCTTTTTCCACTTTTTACATTAATTTTACGTCTCGCATGTGAAGTATGTATACTAGTGAAAGTAGCTTTCTTAAGAGATTTGTCACTGTATAGTTACCCAGAGTAAAAGTTTTCAGCCAAGGTCAACTTCTTAAGGAAGTTACCTGCTTCCTTCCGTACCTCAGTCTGTCCTGGCTCAGAGGACATGCTCAGGCAGCGTGTAGCTCCATATCCTGTAGTAGTAACCATTCTTTGATGCTACTACGTACATTTCCTGTATTTGATGTTCTACTTTTTTTCAGTAATTCAACCTGTTCTACTATTGAATTTCTTAACATACTTCCATGCACGCTATTCTTCCTCTATTCTTCCACTTCGAAGATGTTGGATGTTAACGAGGTCCCATTATCTGAATTAAAAGAGTAGCCCTAAATACCAAAGCCTGGAAGTAGGTCAAGATTCCGTGGTGTTCCAGGCTGTCAGGATTCTGTCTTGTATGCATGCTATTACTAGTCTCTTTTGAGGGCAAGTGATATTCAAGTACAAAGCTTCGATTATTGTTGTTCAGGTTTTCCTACAGAGTATGTGAAACAAGTAATGTGTTCCTCATATTTAAGAACGATAGTGTGTATTCCACCACAAACTGGAAAGGTAGGCCTGTGGGAGGTAGATGGTCAGTTGGGTTTAATTAAAAAGCTATCGACTACACGAGTGTCATTAAGCTTGCACGTCACTTGTCACTACCATTCAAGAATACTCTAGTCTCTAGTTTTTATATATCCCCGAGCTGTATAGTCCTTGTGGCTTAGCGCTTCTTTTTGATTATAATAATAATATATATCCCCGTGAGGTGATATTACATAGCAGTACTGAGTGTTAACATCGTTGAGAAGGAATCCGAAAAGTGATTCGCTGCAGAACTCATCATTGTGTTCATATCGTTGGAAAAAGCGCAGAGTAGCACAAGGCGTTGTAACAGTAGGGCACTTCGTGTTTAGGGAACAGAGCTGACACACATTACATACGCAGGTGCATGTTGGTGCTGACCTAGTAAAGACAGGGCATGATAAGCCCTGACTATGCAGGGACGACGCGCTCCACCGCTTCTGGCACTTTAGTGAGTTTTGTTTACAATCATTCATATTGCGCTTGAATTTTCTACTTTGTATACTGTACAGTGTATATAGTTGCTATTTATTATGGTGTCTAAAGTATTCTTGCCGTTACTGTTCTGGAGAATAATAAAAAGAAGTAATATCAATAATAGCTTGTTTTTAAATATTTTTTATTGGTGGTGTTTTTGTTTTGTTATTAAATAGCATATTTAATGTTCGATATCACTTACCTTCCGTTGTCACTACTAATATCAGTATGAAGAGTTTTAATCACACAGGTCAGTAATTAACAATACCATTACAAGTCAACACCACCCCCATCACACACACACACACACCTTAGTGTATACAACCAGCCATTACTCAACATCACAACACACAATACAACCTGGTGCCCATATGCATTACTCAAAATCACAACCTGATGCTCACAGCCATCACAACTTAGTGGTCACAAACGTCACACCCTAGTGCTCATAACCACACAGCATCACAACCTAGTGTTTACAAGCATCACTCAGCATTACAACCTAGTGCTCACAGCCATCACAACCTAATGCTCACAACCTAGTGCTTACAAGTATCAGTCAGCATCACAACCTAGTGCTTACAAGTATCAGTCAGCATCACAACCTAGTGCTTACAAGTATCAGTCAGCATCACAACCTAGTGCTTACAAGTATCAGTCAGCATCACAACCTAGTGCTTACAAGTATCAGTCAGCACAACCTAGTGCTTACAAGTATCAGTCAGCATCACAACCCAGTGCTCACAATCATCACTCAGCACCACAACCCAGTGCTCATAACCATCACTCAGCACCACAACCTAGTGCTCACAGCACTCAGCACCACAACCTAGTGCTCACAACCATCACTCAGCACCACAACCCAGTGCTCACAACCATCACACAGCACCACAACCTAGTGCTCACAACCATCACTCAGCACCACAACCTAGTGCTCACAACCATCATCACAACCTAGTGCTCACAACCATCACTCAGCACCACAACCCAGTGCTCACAACCATCACTCAGCACCACAACCTAGTGCTCACAACCATCACTCAGCACCACAACCTAGTGCTCACAACCATCACTCAGCACCACAACCAAGTGCTCACAACCATCACTCAGCACCACAACCAAGTGCTCACAACCACTCAGCACCACAACCCAGTGCTTACAACCATCACTCAGCACCACAACCTAGTGCTCACAGCACTCAGCACCACAACCTAGTGCTCACAACCATCACAGCACCACAACCTAGTGCTCACAACCATCACTCAGCACCACAACTTAGTGCTCACAACCATCAGCATCACAACCTAGTGCTCACAACCATCACTCAGCACCACAACCTAGTGCTCACAACCATCACTCAGCATCACAACCTAGTGCTCACAACCAACATTCAGCATCACAACCTAGTGCTCACAAATATCACAGCATCACAACCTAGTGCTCACAACCATCACTCAGCACCGCAACCTAGTGCTCACAACCAACATTCAGCATCACAACCTAGTGCTCACAACCAACATTCAACATCACAAGCTAGTGCTCACAGCACTCAGCACCACAACCTAGTGCTCACAACTATCACAGCACCACAACCCAGTGCTCACAACCATCACTCAGCACCACAACCTGGTGCTCACAGCACTCAGCACCACAACCCAGTGCTCACAACCATCAGCATCACAATCTAGTGCTCACAACCAACATTCAGCATCACAACCTAGTGCTCACAAATATCACAGCATCACAACCTAGTGCTCACAACACTCAGCACCACAACCTAGTGCTCACAGCCATCACTCAGCATCACAACCTAGTGCTCACAACCAACATTCAGCATCACAACCTAGTGCTCACAAATATCACAGCATCACAACCTAGTGCTCACAACCATCATTCAGCATCACAACCTAGTGCTCACAACCATCACTCAGCATCACAACCTAGTGCTCACAACCATCACTCAGCATCACAACCTAGTGCTCACAATCAACATTCAGCATCACAACCTAGTGCTCACAACCATCATTCAGCACCACAACCTAGTGCTCACAGCCATCACTCAGCACCACAACCTAGTGCTCACAACATTCAGCATCACAACCTAGTGCTAACAACCAACACTCAGCATCACAACCTAGTGCTCACAACCATCATTCAGCACCACAACCTAGTGCTCACAACCATCACTCAGCACCACAACCTAGTGCTCACAACATTCAGCATCACAACCTAGTGCTCACAACCATCACTCAGCACCACAACCTAGTGCTCACAACATTCAGCATCACAACCTAGTGCTCACAACCATCACTCAGCACCACAACCTAGTGCTCGCAACCATCACTCAGCACCAAAACTGTGCTCACAACCATCAGCATCACAACCTAGTGCTCACAACCATCACTCAGCATCACAACCTAGTGCTCACAACCATCATTCAACATCACAACCTAGTGCTCACAAATATCACAGCATCACAACCTAGCGCTCACAACCATTCAGCATCACAACCTAGTGCTCACAACCATCACTCAGCACCAAAACATAGTGCTCACAACACAGCACCACAACCTAGTGCTCACAACCATCACTCAGCATCACAACCTAGTGCTCACAACCATCATTCGGCATCACAACCTAGTGCTCACAAATATCACAGCATCACAACCTAGTGCTCACAACCATCATTCAGCATCACAACCTAGTGCTCACAACCATCACTCAGCATCACAACCTAGTGCTCACAACCATCACTCAGCATCACAACCTAGTGCTCACAACCAACATTCAGCATCACAACCTAGTGCTCACAACCATCATTCAGCACCACAACCTAGTGCTCACAACCATCACTCAGCACCACAACCTAGTGCTCACAACATTCAGCATCACAACCTAGTGCTCACAACCAACACTCAGCATCACAACCTAGTGCTCACAACCATCATTCAGCACCACAACCTAGTGCTCACAACCATCACTCAGCACCACAACCTAGTGCTCACAACATTCAGCATCACAACCTAGTGCTCACAACCTAGTGCTCACAACATTCAGCATCACAACCTAGTGCTCACAACCATCACTCAGCACCACAACCTAGTGCTCACAGCCAACACAGCATCACAACCTAGTGCTCACAAGCATCAATCAGCACCACAACCTAGTGCTCACAACATTCAGCATCACAACCTAGTGCTCACAACCAACACTCAGCATCACAACCTAGTGTTCACAACCATCACTCAGCACCACAACCTAGTGCTCACAACCAACACTCAGCATCACAACCTAGTGCTCACAACCATCACTCAGCACCGCAACCTAGTGCTCACAACCAACACTCAGCATCACAACCTAGTGCTCACAACCAACACTCAGCATCACAGCCTAGTGCTCACAACCATCACTCAGCACCACAACCTAGTGCTCACAACATTCAGCATCACAACCTAGTGCTCACAACCATTACTCAGCACCACATCCTAGTGCTCACAACATTCAGCATCACAACCTAGTGCTCACAACCATCACTCAGCACCACAACCTAGCGCTCACAACCATCACTCAGCACCACAACCTAGTGCTCACAACCAACACTCAGCATCACAACCTAGTGCTCACAACCATCACTCAGCACAACCTAGTGCTCACAACCAACACTCAGCATCACAACCTAGTGCTCACAACCAACACTCAGCATCACAACCTAGTGCTCACAACCATCACTCAGCACCACAACCTAGTGCTCACAACATTCACCATCACAATCTAGTGCTCACAACCATCACTCAGCACCACAACCTAGTGCTCACAACATTCAGCATCACAACCTAGTGCTCACAACCATCACTCAGCACCACAACCTAGTGCTCACAGCCAACACTCAGCATCACAACCTAGTGCTCACAAGCATCAATCAGCACCACAACCTAGTGCTCACAACATTCAGCATCACAACCTAGTGCTCACAACCAACACTCAGCATCACAACCTAGTGTTCACAACCATCACTCGGCACCACAACCTAGTGCTCATAACCAACACTCAGCATCACAACCTAGTGCTCACAACCATCACTCAGCACCGCAACCTAGTGCTCACAACCAACACTCAGCATCACAACCTAGTGCTCACAACCAACACTCAGCATCACAGCCTAGTGCTCACAACCATCACTCAGCACCACAACCTAGTGCTCACAACATTCAGCATCACAACCTAGTGCTCACAACCATCACTCAGCATCACAACCTAGTGCTCACAACATTCAGCATCACAACCATCACTCAGCACCACAACCTAGCGCTCACAACCATCACTCAGCACCACAACCTAGTGCTCACAACCATCATTCAGCACCACAACCTAGTGCTCACAACCAACACTCAGCATCACAACCTAGTGCTCACAACCATCACTCAGCACCACAACCTAGTGCTCACAACATTCAGCATCACAACCTAGTGCTCACAACCAACACTCAGCATCACAACCTAGTGCTCACAACCATCACTCAGCACCACAACCTAGTGCTCACAACCAACACTCAGCATCACAACCTAGTGCTCACAACCATCACTCAGCACCACAACCTAGTGCTCACAACATTCATCATCACAACCTAGTGCTCACAACCAACACTCAGCATCACAACCTAGTGCTCACAACCATCATTCAGCACCACAGCCTAGTGCTCACAACCATCACTCCACCACAACCTAGTGCTCACAACATTCAGCATCACAACCTAGTGCTCACAACCATCACTCAGCACCACAACCTAGTGCTCACAACCATCACTCAGCATCACAACCTAGTGCTCACAACCATCACTCAGCACCACAACCTAGTGCTCACAACCAACACTCAGCATCACAACCTAGTGCTCACAACCATCACTCAGCACCACAGCCTAGTGCTCACAACATTCAGCATCACAACCTAGTGCTCACAACCATCACTCAGCACCACAACCTAGTGCTCACAACCATCATCCAGCACCACAACCTAGTGCTCACAACCATCACTCAGCACCACAACCTAGTGCTCACAACATTCAGCATCACAACCTAGTGCTCACAACCATCACTCAGCACCACAACCTAGTGCTCACAACATTCAGCATCACAACCTAGTGCTCACAACTAACACTCAGCATCACAACCTAGTGCTCACAACTAACACTCAGCATCACAACCTAGTGCTCACAACCATCATTCAGCACCACAACCTAGTGCTCACAATCATCACTCAGCACCACAACCTAGTGCTCACAACATTCAGCATCACAACCTAGTGCTCACAACTAACACTCAGCATCACAACCTAGTGCTCACAACCATCATTCAGCACCACAACCTAGTGCTCACAACCATCACTCAGCACCACAACCTAGTGCTCACAACATTCAGCATCACAACCTAGTGCTCACAACCATCATCCAGCACCACAACCTAGTGCTCACAACCATCACTCAGCACCACAACCTAGTGCTCACAACATTCAGCATCACAACCTAGTGCTCACAACCATCATTCAGCATCACAACCTAGTGCTCACAACCATCACTCAGCACCACAACCTAGTGCTAACAACATTCAGCATCACAACCTAGTGCTCACAACCATCACTCAGCACCACAACCTAGTGCTCACAACCTTTACAGCACACAGGATTTCGTATTACCGTCATGTCACTTGCTACATTTAAATTCTGAGTGTTCGTTCTCTAAAGCATTTTTATGTATTTATCGTTTTGGATCATTGCTTTTGTTCGAATCTTCAAAAAAAGTGGCTGCGAAGAACACTTTTTTTTTTTTATGAGAGCCTGCGATAAAAATGGTCAGTAGGGAAAATTCAAAATGTTCATCCCCAATATATGATCTGAAATGAGATGAGAATCCATAACAACACTATTACACACCTACTGACAACGAAAGACCATGAATGCGCGTGACCCCTCACGCAGTCCCCCCACCCTCATCAGCACTCCCACATCCACTGCCAAACCACCCACCAACCCCGGCACTACATACCCTAATATTAGATAGACAACTGGCAAAAATACAAGAGTAGACAATACAGACCATTGTATGGAAAGGAAAAGTAAGTACTGTGTCGTGCCCAACTACAGATGGATTTTCACATATGATTAATTGAAAGAGCTAGTGGATGAGGTAATCCCAGACATCGCAGCCATCACCAAGACACGGTTGAGAAAGATTATACTAGGCTCTATATTTCCCTCAGGATATCAAGTCATAGGGAAAGAGAGGGGAGGCAGAGGAGCGGCACTTCTAATCAGAAATCAGTGGCGCTTGGAATAGGTGAGAGGAATAGACAAGAAGCGAACATTATTATTATAATCAAGGGGGAAGCGCTAAACCCGGAGGATTATACAGCGCCTGGGGGGGGATGTGGAAGGCATTCAGGCTTAATTCGGGGAACTGGAGCACAGATCCAATTCCCTAAATCAAGAGCCCCTCACCAACATCAAGGATCCTTCCTTGAGGGGAAGAAGCGAACAACTTCATAGTGGGAGCAGTTAAGACGGGGGGGGGGGGACCCAGAGTAGTAGTTGTAGTGATATACAGCCCACCACTTAACAAGAGACGAGGCAGGAGTATGTGGACAACAAAGTGATGGTTGACATCATAGCAGAAGCAGTTAGGAGAGAACTTAGGGCTAAAGAAAAAATATTTATCGTGGGTGACATCAACCACAAAGAAATAGTGTGATAAGTGGAACCCACATGGGGACCAGAAACATGGAAGGTAAAATTGATGGAAGTGATTTGAGAAAACATTTCGAGTCAGCCTATTAAGAACTCGACAAGAGAGAAAAAAGGAGAGGATAATCCAACAAGACCAGACTTCGTATTTACCACAATATCTAACGATTTCTAAGGATGCATAGGAGCATGGAAAAATTACAGAAAGCAAAGGACATAACAGAGAGGTGAGCAGATTATCCAGAAACGAATATGGTAGAAATGAGGAGAGACTGAGCGACAGTTTGAGAATGACAGCAGAAAAGACCACGTCTGAACCAAAATTGCTTCGCAGTCACATTAAAATAATGACGACAGTAAAAGACTAAGAAAACTCGATTGAAGAAAGAAGGGGGAGAACTCACGAAGAATGACAAGGAAGTCTGCGAAGCGTTGATCAAACGATTTGAAGATGTCTTCTCGGTGGAAACAGGGGCAGTACTAGAAAGCCTACGGGATTGGGTACACCAATATGTAATGAATAATATATACACAGTGAAAAAAATAAAGAAACCTCTGGTGAAGCTGAATACACCACAGGCAATGGGACGTAACAAGGAGTCACAACATATTCTGCGAGAGGAAGTATAAGCACTGAACTATTAGTTAATTTCTGCATCAAGTCATTGGATATAGGACAGTTGCTAGAGAACTGGAAGACGGCGAATGTAGTCCCTATATTTTAGAAAAGAGACAACCAGTAGTTGAACTAAAGACCAGTTTATCAGACATGTTTACCATGGAAGGTAATGAAGATTATCAGAAGAGTGGTATAATATTTGGTAAGTGTTTTCATAAGCAACAAACAGCATGGGCTCAGAGATGGCAGATGTTATCAAATCACAGAACGGGTGGGGCTGGAACCTATGGCAAGCGAGTCGTAAAACTCACAGGCCAGTACGTTAGTGCGCGGCCTCTGAGTTCATTCTCCACCCGTTCCGTGATTTGTTTGCAACCGTGTTATTACGATTTCGTGAGTCACGGCAGATGTCTTAGCGACCTGTAGGAGCTAAGACAAAGATGTGAGACATGAGAGAAAGGTATGGGTGGATTGCATTTTCTTAGGTTATAAGCAGGCAAGAGACTAGTACAAAAACTGGAGGTGTAGGTAAGAATAACAGGGAGCATACTCCGGTGGACCAAGGAGCACCTTAGGGAAAAGAAACAGTGTCAGGGGTTCCACAAAGACCAATATTCACAACCTGGATTATGTGAATGACATTCCAGATGGGATTGAATCAGATTTATCCCCATATGCTGATGTAAAACTAATGCGGAGAATAGTCAGATAAAAGGGATTCAACCCCTTGTAATGAAAGGTTATGAAGACTGGGGAAGAGTTACCTGCAAGTTACTTAGTCTTTTTCTGGGGGTCACCGCCTCCACGCTCCGTCCCAGATTAGGCCTGGTTGCTTGGCCTGGTCGATCCGGACACAGAGGCTGCAGACTTCACTCAGAGAAAGACCTAGGGGTAAGCATAGTCGCCCGTATATTACCAGTGGCTCACATCCGCCGAATAGCCTCTTTAGCCAATGCTTGCTTAACAAAACTTGGAGTAGCCTTCAGGAATCTCAGTCGAGTCATTCTGGGCCCTTAATACAACATATCAGGCCTATCTTGGAGTATGCGGCACCGGCGTGGAATCCACACCTGAGAAAGTATGTTAATAAACTTGAGAAAGTGAGGAGGTATGCAACGGGGCTTGTTCCAGAGCTAAGGGATATGAGTTACAAGGAAAGGCTAACGGAATTTAATCTAACAAGATTGGAAGACAAAAGAATCAAGGGAGACATAATAACACCATATAAAAATACTGATTGGATAGATATGCATAGGCTGTTAGAGAGGCAAGAATAATGACAGAACCCACTAGGTTCATGGATGCATCATATCACACACATTTAGTAGTTAAGAGACAGGGTCCAGGAGCATCTCTCCCGTGCGACTTCACTAAATTAGATATTTATTTGGTAGATCGAAGAGCTTTTAGTTTCTTACTCCAGCCCTTTTTTTTCACAAGCTATATTGACTTCCCTTCCAAATTGACCTTTAAAGCATTGTTTCTGGTCGGGTATATAGACCAAGAATTATTCACAAGGTGTTGGTGACTAAGCTCCATTATGTTTCTCGAACCCACCTACAACGTGGTAACATTTAATGTTTTGGTTTTCATTTCAGTCAACCTCACGGGGAAGGGGCGCGTGGACATGGCGCATTTTGAGTTACTCAAAGTGCTAGGCACGGGAGGTGAGTACTGCCTGATGGCCATCTTTCTTAACATAGCCTACATCTTACCCACAACGTATATACCCCGAGCAGTGTATATAACGTGAGTATATACACAGTGTGTTTTAATCCCTGAAACATTAGTGTTTAGGTGTACTGCATTCTTAATGACCTACGAGCAGTGATAGGTCACCTGCAGACTTTCTCTTACTCTCTTATTTTTCTGTTTTTGATGTTGTCGCCTCGACAGTCTACTTTTATCATTAATTGGGTATCCCTCATTTTATTCTGCCCACTTTTCATTTTATTTTTCTGTGCCCGAATTTCTTAAGTCGTCGTATTTCAGAGAGAGAGAGAGAGAGAGAGAGAGAGAGAGAGAGAGAGAGAGAGAGAGAGTGAGAGAGTTAACTGCTGAATGAACTACGCGGGTTAGGGTTTTATGATGAAGATAAGAATATTAACATTATTAAAATTATAAAATATGCATTTATTAACGCCTCTTGTTATTATTCTAGTTTTCATTACTTTCATGTTATGTTGATAATAGTCATAGTTCTTGCGATACCTTGTGGTCAAGTAACATAGTACCATGAGAATACCTGTGCTGGAGTATCAAGTGGTACCATGAGAATACTTGTGTTGGAGTATCAAGTGGTACCATGAGAATACCTGTGCTGGAGTATCAAGTGGTACCATGAGAATACCTGTGCTGGAGTATCAAGTGGTACCATGAGAATACCTGTGCTGGAGTATCAAGTGGTACCATGAGAATACCTGTGCTGCAGTATCAAGTGGTACCATGAGAATACCTGTGCTGGAGTATCAAGTGGTACCATGAGAATACCTGTGCTGGAGTATCAAGTGGTACCATGAGAATACTTGTGTTGGAGTATCAAGTGGTACCATGAGAATACCTGTGCTGGAGTATCAAGTTACCATGAGAATACCTGTGCTGGAGTATCAAGTGGTACCATGAGAATACCTGTGCTGGAGTATCAAGTGGTACCATGAGAATACCTGTGCTGGAGTATCAAGTGGTACCATGAGAATACCTGTGCTGCAGTATCAAGTGGTACCATGAGAATACCTGTGCTGGAGTATCAAGTGGTACCATGAGAATACCTGTGCTGGAGTATCAAGTGGTACCATGAGAATACTTGTGTTGGAGTATCAAGTGGTACCATGAGAATACCTGTGCTGGAGTATCAAGTGGTACCATGAGAATACCTGTGCTGGAGTATCAAGTGGTACCATGAGAATACCTGTGCTGCAGTATCAAGTGGTACCATGAGAATACCTGTGCTGGAGTATCAAGTGGTACCATGAGAATACCTGTGCTGGAGTATCAAGTGGTACCATGAGAATACTTGTGTTGGAGTATCAAGTGGTACCATGAGAATACCTGTGCTGGAGTATCAAGTGGTACCATGAGAATACCTGTGCTGGAGTATCAAGTGGTACCATGAGAATACTTGTGTTGGAGTATCAAGTGGTACCATGAGAATACCTGTGCTGGAGTATCAAGTGGTACCATGAGAATACCTGTGCTGGAGTATCAAGTGGTACCATGAGAATACCTGTGCTGGAGTATCAAGTGGTACCATGAGAATACCTGTGCTGGAGTATCAAGTGGTACCATGAGAATACCTGTGCTGCAGTATCAAGTGGTACCATGAGAATACCTGTGCTGGAGTATCAAGTGGTACCATGAGAATACCTGTGCTGGAGTATCAAGTGGTACCATGAGAATACTTGTGTTGGAGTATCAAGTGGTACCATGAGAATACCTGTGCTGGAGTATCAAGTGGTACCATGAGAATACCTGTGCTGGAGTATCAAGTGGTACCATGAGAATACCTGTGCTGCAGTATCAAGTGGTACCATGAGAATACCTGTGCTGGAGTATCAAGTGGTACCATGAGAATACCTGTGCTGGAGTATCAAGTGGTACCATGAGGACACCTGTGCTGCAGTATCAAGTGGTACCATGAAGATACCTGTGCTGGAATATCAAGTGGTACCATGAAAATACCTGTGCTGGAGTATAAAGTGATACCATGAGGACACCTGTGCTGCAGTATCAAGTGGTACCATGAAGATACCTGTGCTGGAATATCAAGTGGTACCATGAGGACACCTGTGCTGGAGTATTAAGTGGTACCATGAGAATACTTGTGTTGGAGTATTAAGTGGTACCATGAGAATACTTGTGTTGGAGTATCAAGTGGTACCATGAGGACACCTGTGCTGCAGTATCAAGTGGTACCATGAAGATACCTGTGCTGGAATATCAAGTGGTACCATGAGGACACCTGTGCTGGAGTATCATGTGGTACCCTGAGAATACCTGTGCTGGAGTATAAAGTGATACCATGAGGACACCTGTGCTGCAGTATCAAGTGATACCATGAAGATACCTATGCTGGAATATCAAGTGGTACCATGAGAATGCCTGTGCTGGAGTATCAAGTGGTACCATGAGGACACCTGTGCTGGAGTATCAAGGGGTACCATGAGCATACCTGTGCTGGAGTATTAAGTGGTACCATGAGAATACTTGTGTTGGAGTATTAAGTGGTACCATGAGAATACTTGTGTTGGAGTATCAAGTGGTACCATGAGGACACCTGTGCTGCAGTATCAAGTGGTACCATGAAGATACCTGTGCTGGAATATCAAGTGGTACCATGAGGACACCTGTGCTGGAGTATCATGTGGTACCCTGAGAATACCTGTGCTGGAGTATAAAGTGATACCATGAGGACACCTGTGCTGCAGTATCAAGTGATACCATGAAGATACCTATGCTGGAATATCAAGTGGTACCATGAGAATGCCTGTGCTGGAGTATCAAGTGGTACCATGAGGACACCTGTGCTGGAGTATCAAGGGGTACCATGAGCATACCTGTGCTGGAGTATCAAGTGGTACCATGAGAATACCTGTGCTGGAGTATCAAGTGATACCATGAGAATACCTGTGCTGGAGTATCAAGTGGTACCATGAGAACACTTGTGTTGGAGTATCAAGTGGTACCATGAGCATACCTGTGTTGGAGTATCAAGTGGTACCATGAGCATACCTGTGTTGGAGTATCAAGTGGTACCATGAGCATACCTGTGTTGGAGTATCAAGTGGTACCATGAGCATACCTGTGTTGGAGTATCAAGTGGTACCATGAGCATACCTGTGTTGGAGTATCAAGTGGTACCATGATAATACCTGTACTGGAGTATCAAGTGGTACCATGATAATACCTGTGCTGGAGTATCAAGTGGTACCATGAGCATACCTGTGCTGGAGTATCAAGTGGTACCATGATAATACCTGTGCTGGTGTGGCGTGGTATGGTGAGAGAGAGAGCGTGAAAAATGTAAACCTTACTCAATGTAAATATAAAAATGTTTTTACAGATAGTTGTTTTGAATTTCAACACTGAAAAATTAGGATTTAGCCTAGGATATATATATATATATATATATTATATATATTATATATATTAATTTATATATAAATTTATATATATATATATATTTACTTAGGTCACACTACACAGGCATGCACATGCATATATATACATACACATATCTAGGCTTTTCTTTTTTTTTCTTAATGGTTCTTGTTCTTCTTTATTTCCTCTATTCTCTCTGGAGAAATGAAAAAGAATCTTTCCTCTGTAAGCCATGCGT
Organism: Cherax quadricarinatus; assembly: GCF_038502225.1. NCBI lineage: Eukaryota > Metazoa > Arthropoda > Malacostraca > Decapoda > Parastacidae > Cherax > Cherax quadricarinatus. Next base: position 1,591,902 of record NC_091324.1, on the reverse strand, counting down.
GTCGTATGAGACGACTAAAATGCCGGGAGCAATGGGCTAGTAACCCCTGTAGAAAATACTAAAGAAGAGAAGAAGAAAAACTTATATAACTGGGATACTTGAATGTTCGTGGATGTAGTGCGGATGACAAAGAGATGATTGCTAATGTTATGAATGAAAAGAAGTTGGATGTCCTAGCTCTAAGCAAAACAAAGCTAAAGGGGTAGGTGAGTTTCAGTGGGGAGATATAAATGGGATTGTCAGGAGTATGAGAGAGTTAGAGCTAAGGAAGGGGTGGCAATAATGTTGAAGGATCAGGTATGGAAGAAGAGGGAATATAAATGTATAAATTCAAGGATTATGTGGAATAAAATAAGGGTCATATGCAAAAAGTGGGTCATAATAAGCGTGTATGCACCTGGAGAAGACAGGAGTGTAGAGAGAGAGAGAGAGAGAGAGAGAGAGAGAGAGAGAGAGAGAGATTTTGGGAGATAAACGAGTGTGTAGGAACCTTTGAACAAAGTGAGAGAGTAATTGTGTTAGGGGACCTATATGCTTAAGTAGGAGAAACATTTAGAGAGGGTGTGGTAGGTAAGTTTGGGGTGCCAGGTGTAAATGATAATTGGGGCCATTTTATTGAACTTTGTATAGAAGGGGGGTTTGGTTATAGGTAATACATATTTTAAGAAAAGTGGATAAATAAGTATAAAAGATATGATGTAGGGCGTAATGACAGTGTTTTGTTAGACTACGTATTGGTAGATAAAAGACTGTTGAGTAGACTTCAGGATGTACATGTTTATAGGGGAACCCACAGATATATCAGATAACGTTTTAGTTGTAGCTACAGTGAGAGTGAAAGGGAGATGGGATACAAGGAAAATAGAAGCAGCAAGTAAGAGAGATGTGAAGGTTTGTAAACTAGAGGAGGCAGTTAGGGTAAGATATAAACAACTATTGGAGGATAGATGGGCTAGTGAGAGTATAGGTAATGGGTTAAAGATGCATGGGGTAGGTTTAAGAATGTAGTGTTTAGCAGAAGTTTGTGGTTACAGGAAAGTGGATGTGGGAGGGAAGAAGAGCGATTGGTGAATGATGTTAAGAGAGTAGTAAGGGAGAAAAAGTTAGTGTATGAGAGGTTTCTACAAAGTAGAAGTGATGCAAGGAGGGAAGAATATATGGAGAGAAAAAGAGAGGCTAAGAGAATGGTGAAGCAATGTAAAAAGAGAGCAAATGAGAGAGTGGGTGAGATGTTATCAACAAATTTTGTTGAAAATAAGAAAAAGTTTTGTAGTGAGATTAATAAGTTGAGGAAGCCTAGAGAACAAATGGATTTGACAGTTAAAAATAGGAGAGGAGAGTTATTAAATGAAGAGTTAGAGGTATCGGGAAGATGGAGGGAATATTTTGAGGAATTGTTAAATGTTGATAAAGATAAGGAAGCTGTGATTTCGTGTATAGGGCAAGGAGGAATAACAGCTTGTAGGAGTGAGGAAGAGCCAGTTGTGAGTGTAGGGGAAGTTCGTGAGGCAGTGGGTAGAATGAAAGGGGGTAAGGCAGCTGGGATTAATGGGATAAAGATATAAATGTTAAAAGCAGGTGGGGATATAGTTTTGGAGTGGTTAGTGCTTTTATTTAATAAATGTATGAAAGAGGGTAAGGTACCTGGGGATTGGCGTGCATAGTTTCATTGTATAAAGGCAAAGGGGACAAAAGAGTGCAAAAATTATAGGGGAATAAGCCTGTTGAGTATACCTGGTAAAGTGTATGGTAGTTGTTATTGAAAGAATTAAGAGTAAGATGGAGAGTATGACAGCAGATGAACAAGGAGGCTTTAGGACAAGTAGGGGAGGTGTAGACCAAGTGTTTACGGTGAAACATATAGGTTTTAGTGGCATTTATGGATTTGGAAAAGGCATATGACTGGGTAGATAGGGGGTAATGTGGCAGATGCTGCAGATGTATGGAATAGGGAGGTAGGTTACTGAAAGAACTGAGGAGTTTTTACTAGGATATTGAGGCTCAGGTTAGAGTATAGAGGAAGATTATTTCTCAGTAAAAGTAGGCCTTGGACAAAGGCGTGTGATGTTACCATGGTTGTTCAATATGTTTATAGATGGAGGTGTAAGAGACGTGAATGCGTAGGTGTTGGCAAGAGGTGTGGAATTAAAATATAAAGAATCTAACACAAACTAGGAGTTGTCAGAGTTGCTCTTTGCTGATGACACTGCTTTTTGGAGCTTTTGAAGAGAAGTTACAGAGGTTGGTGGATGAGTTTGGTAGGGTATGTAAAAGAAGAAAATTAAAAGTGAATATAGGAAAGAGTAAGGTGATGAAGTTAACAAAAAGATTAGGTGATGAAAGATTGGATATCAGATTGGAGGAAGAGAGTATGAAGGAGGTGAATGTACTCAGATATTTAGGAGTAGACATGTCAGCAGATGGGGCTGTGACGGATGAGGTGAATCACAGAATTGATGAGGGGAAAAAGGTGAGTGGTGCACTTTGGAGTCTGTGGAGACAAAGAACTTTGTCCTTGGAGGCAAAGAGGGGAATGTATGAGAGTATAGTTATAACAATGCTCTTATATGGGTGTGAAGCATGGGTGGTGAATGTTGAAACCAGGAGAAGGCTGGAGGCAGTGGAGATGTCATGTCTGAGGGGCAATGTGTGTATATAATGTAGAGAATTCGTAGTTTGGAAATTAGGAGGTGTGGGATTGCCAAAGATATTATCGAGAGGGCTGAGGAGGGGTTGTGGAGGTGGTTTGGATGTGTAAAGAGGATGGAACGAAATAGAATGACTTCGAGAGTGCATAAATCTGTAGTGGAGGGAAGGCAGGGTAGGGATCAGCCTAGGAAAGGTTGGAGGGAGGGGGTAAAGGAGGGTTTGTGTGCGAGGGGCTTGGACTTCCAGCAGGCATGTGTGAGCGTGTTTGATAGGAGTGAATGGAGACAAACGGGCTTAAGGAATTCACATGCTGTTGGAGTGTGAGCAAGGTAACGAAGGGATTCAGAGAAACTGGCAGGCTGGATTTGAGTTCTGGAGATGGGAAGTACAATGTCTGTACTCTGAAGGAGGAGTGTCAGTGTTGCAGTTTTATAACCGTAGTGTAAGCGCGCCTCTGGCAAGACAGTGATTAGGTGAATGATGAAAGCTTTTCTTTTTCGGGCCACCCTGCCTTGGTGGGAGACAGCTGATGTGTTTATATATATATATATATATATATATATATATATATATATATATATATATATATATATATATATATATATGTCTTGTCGAATAGGTAAAACTTGCGATTTTGGCTTAAATAGCAACGCTCTTCTTGCCGAATAAGGCAAGCGAAAATTTGTGTATGCAATAATTTCGCTTGTTATAATAAGGGTAGGTAAGTTTTCTAAGGTTCTTCTGGTACAAAATTATTAATTTTTACATTAACATAAATGAAAAAAATATATCTTTAAACGTACAAGAGAATTTTTTTTAGAAAGGACTTAACTTTAAATGAGCTCTTGCCAATTGACCAATTTTACCTATTTTGGCACGATACACACACATACACACATACACACACACACACACACACACACACACACACACACACACACACATGCAAATATGATAAGATTTAACCTAGGACATTATTTTTTTTAACACTGGCTGTCTCCCACCGAGGTAGGGTGATCCAATAAAGAAAACACTTTTACTGTCACTCATTCAATACCTGTCTTGCCAGAAGCGTACTGACATCACGGTTCAGATGTCCCTCTAAACTGCAGCATCCCCACTCCAGAGTTCAGGCACTGTACTTCCCACCACCACCCCCACTCCAGAGTGCAGGCACTGTACTTCCCACCTCCACCCCCACTCCAGAGTGCAGGCACTGTACTTCCCACCACCACCCCCACTCCAGAGTGCAGGCACTGTACTTCCCACCTCCACCCCCACTCCAGAGTGCAGGCACTGTACTTCCCACCACCACCCCCACTCCAGAGTGCAGGCACTGTACTTCCCACCACCACCCCCACTCCAGAGTGTACTTCCCACCACCACCCCCACTCCAGAGTGCAGGCACTGTACTTCCCACCACCACCCCCACTCCAGAGTGCAGGCACTGTACTTCCCACCACCACCCCCACTCCAGAGTGCAGGCACTGTACTTCCCACCACCACCCCCACCCAGAGTGCAGGCACTCCCAGAGTGCAGGCACTGTACTTCCCACCACCACCCCCACTCCAGAGTGCAGGCAGTGTACTTCCCACCACCACCCCCACTCCAGAGTGCAGGCACTGTACTTCCCACCACCACCCCCACTCCAGAGTGCAGGCAGTGTACTTCCCACCACCACCCCCACTCCAGAGTGCAGGCAGTGTACTTCCCACCACCACCCCCACTCCAGAGTGCAGGCAGTGTACTTCCCACCACCACCCCCACTCCAGAGTGCAGGCAGTGTACTTCCCACCACCACCCCCACTCCAGAGTGCAGGCAGTGTACTTCCCACCACCACCACCACTCCAGAGTGCAGGCAGTGTACTTCCCACCTCCAGAACTCAAGTCTGGCTAAACGGTGTCCCTGTATCCCTATATAAATATTACCTTGCATCAACAGCACATAAATCACAAAAAACTACCTGTCTCCACTCCTAACATGCTTACACAAGCTTGTTGGGTGTTCAGGTCACTAACAAATCCTCCTTTACTCCCCCTTTCAGGTAGGAATTATCCTTTACCTAGGATAATCCCTACCCGTCCTTCCCTCCACCCCAAATTTTATACTCCAAATTATCCTATTATTCTCCAGCCTCTCTAAATATCCAAACCACCTTAACTCCTCAACCCTTTGAATACTTTTGTTAACTCCACACCTCCTAATCTTCAAATTCCGAATTCTTTGATTAATATTCACACCACACATTGCCCTCAAACAAGACATCTCTGCTGCCTCCAGCCTCCTCACTGCAACATTTACAACCCATGCTTCGCATCCATACAACCATGGTGGTGCCACTATACTGTGGTACATTACACTGGGTCCATACCTCAGTGCACCATCCACCTTTATTCCCTTTGGCATTATATGGTTCGCCTTCTCTCTCATAGAACCATCTGCCGACAAGTCACTCCCAAATATTTAAAAACATTCACAACCTCCATTATCACTCCAATCTGATATCTAGTCTCTCATTGCCTTTTTCTTGTTCACTTTTAATTTCCTTCTTTTACATACCCTCCTAAATTCGTTACCAACGTTTGCAATTTTTCTTCAGAATCTTCCAAAAGAACCGTGTCAACGGCAAAAAAAAAAAAAATGTGCAACTCCCACTCTGTACCAGATTCACTTATTCATATATATATATATATATATATATATATATATATATATATATATATATATATATATATATATATATATATATATATATATTAAAACATCCATGGTGACATCACACATCTCTGTCAAAGGCCTACTTTTCCTGGGAAATAATTTCCCTCTCTTACCCGACCATCAGCCTTGCTATTCACATGAGAACACTTACTGCTTTAAGTAACCTACCATGTATTCCATACTTTTACAACAACTGCTACATTGCTTCCCTATCCATAAATGCAATGGAGAGTTCCTTACCTTTATCAAAGCATTGATCACTTGTGTGTTTCAATGTAAACAGCTGGTGTACAAATCCCCTATTCCTAAAAACCTTGTCATACTCTTAAATCTTTCAGTAATAAAACTACCTGCTGATAGACTCGGCAGGTTTATTCCCCTTTACCTTATAAAAACAATTATGCACGCTCTTGTTAACCCTCTAAGTACCTTCCCCGCCTGTTTTTAATATTTCTGTCTTGATCCCATCAATCCCAGTTACTTTACCCCATTCCATACCCACTTTCTCACGTGCCTCTCCACACTGACATCTGGCTCTTTCTCACTCCTAAAGGATGTTATGCCTCCCTGGCCGATGAATAAAATCACTGCCTCCCATTCTTTATCACCATTTAACGGCTCAGAATACTCCGTCCATCTTCCCAATACCTCCATTTCCCCATCTAATAACTCCCCCCTCTTGATTTTAACTGTAAAATCCATTCGTTCCCCCACTCATCTGCTCTTATTTTACACTTCCTCACCACTTGACCTCTCTTTTACTCTCCATATAATCCACCTTCCTTACATCACTTCTGCTTTGTAAAAACCTCTCATATGATAAACCATACCACGGGTGGGGTTAGAACCCACGATCATAGTCTCAAAAGTCCAGACCGTCGCGTTAGCCGCTGGGCTAGCTAGCCACAATGGCGTATAAATATACAAAATGCCTAGTTGGATGAATCTTATTGTGGCTAGCTGGCTCAGTGGCTATTGCGACGGTCTGGAATTAGAGACTGACTCACGAAATCGTAATGACACGATTGCAAACAAACCATACCCCGGCTGGGATTGAACCCGCGGTCAGAGGACTCAAAACTCCAGCCCGTCGCATTAACCACTAGACCAGCTAGCCACAATAAGACTCGTCATGTTGACGGCAGTGAAGGGACTTGAGCTAGAGTTCGTCACGGCCACGCTAGCTGGAGATTCGTCTGTAAAAACTTGCATTTGTGGTCACAGTGGTGCCTGTGCTAACCTTCCTATGGTGTAGAAATATACCTAGTTGGACGAATCTTATTGTGGCTAGCTGGTCTAGTGGTTAACGCGACGGGCTGGAGTTTTGAGACTCTCTGACCGCGGGTTCAATCCCAGCCGGGGTATGGTTAGAGACTGACCGCGGGTTCTAATCCCACCCGTGGTATGGTTTGTTTGCAATCGTGTCATTACGATTTCTTGAGTCATGCTCTCATATGATAGCTTATTCTCCCTTACCACTCTTTTTACCTCATTATTCCACCAATCGATCCTCTTCCCTCCTGCACCTACCCTCCTATATCCACTAACTTTTGCTGTACACACTAACACTGCATTCTTAAATCTACCCCATACTACAACTTCCTTATTACCTATGCTCTCGCCAGCCTATCTGTGTCCCAACACTTCCTTATATGTTATCCTAACTACTTCCTCCATTAATTTATTAACTTTCACTTCTCTTTTGTACACCATCTACCTCTTACTCGCACTGTATCAACAACTAAACAATGAGATATCTGTTGCTCCTCTAAAAACATGCATATCCAAAGTCGTCTTCTTGTGTGTGTACCTACCTATATGTGGTTGCAGGGGTCGATTCATAGCTCCTCTGTGTGTGTGTGTGTGTGTGTGTTAGAGGCATATAGACAGGATCAGTTCAGTTATAATGTAAGAGTATCCGATAGCACGATAGCAACAAAGCCATATAGTATTCCCTGTGTGGATAGTGGTCTTGACAAAGAATCACTGGGAATTCCTCACTTGACTAGAACATCTCAGCTCCACCAGATAAAGAGCACTTGTTAATAATACAAAAAAAAAAAACTTTAGCTTTCAGCTAGAGGACAAAGGCTTTGTGTACACGGTGCAAGGTGACATTTCCTGGTATTTAGCCAATCATGAATTGTGTATTAGATGCTGCTGCGTGATCGTATTTTATATTCCCTACAGGTTTTGTGTGTCTAAGACTGTCCCTATTCACCTAGCAGGTAGTAGGTACCTAGGTGTTAGTCAATTGTTGTGAGTTGCGTCTGGGGAAGATGGGAGAACCTCAGTTAAATAAGCCTCACTGGCTTTCTTACCTTGTCATGAGTTTACTAACCCTAGGAGCCGGAATTCTAATATCATTTTTCTCCCTTAAGATTGTTTTCTTATTATATTCTCCATTATCTAAATTGTATTTGTTGGGATTTCTGTGAATATTACAATAGATCTTGTATGTTTTAATCTGTTGGATTAGGATGAATATTTGAATATATATATATATATATATATATATATATATATATATATATATATATATATATATATATATATATATATATATATATATATATATATATATATATATATATATATATACGTTGCTGAGTTGCAGTGAATTATGTCTTGAATATAAGCGTTTGATGCACCTTACTGTGTAGCTAACCTGACCTATGTGACATTTTATGTTAAGAAGAGAGGACACCTTCCAGGAATTACCACTTACCACCAGGCATCCCTCTCTCTCTCTCTCTCTCTCTCTCTCTCTCTCTCTCTCTTCCCCTCCCCTCCCCTCCCCTCCTCTCTATCCCTCCGTCCCTCTTTTTTTTACACAGTGGTTTTACAATTTTAGGTTAAGGGTTCCACCTTTTATTTACAAACTAAGTGCTGTCACCTACTCAATTCATTGCCTTTTTTGTTGTGGGACATACAAATAGGGAATATGGTAAAGTTGGGGCCATCTGTGGGCCAGCAATTTCATTTTTTCGTCTGACTTCATTTCATCAATGTCATTTTACTGTACGAACATGTTCGAGACTCGAGTCATTCTTGGAATGAATGATCTCAGATGATGAGTGTAGTTGCTATTTGCTACTTGTCTTGTGTCGAGGCTGTCTTCTCGCTGCTCGCGGAGTGG
>NC_091324.1:1450893-1578393 GCF_038502225.1 Cherax quadricarinatus | reverse complement strand
ATCGCTAAAAGTGTGAAGCTCGTCAGGAGAGGCATCCTGTAGTTATTGCTCGGAAAACAACGATTCGAAGTTTATTAACTGTGTTAAGATATTGGTGAATTTGCATCTGGAGAGCCTAATTTACCTAACTTAGGGTGCTGGGTTGCCTTGCTGTGTAAGGCGGTATATCTATGTCTGGAGAACAAGTATCATGATACTGACAGTATGTTGATAAAAACATGCACAGTTCGAGATATTCCTTAAAGAAACGTTTCCCCACGAGTGGCGAATGCAGTCCTGGACGAAACGTTGTAATAAACGTTTCCACTGCAGCTGGCATACATCTAGCACCAGGTCTGGCGTTTTCTTACACGTCGGCCCTTTTTTTATTATTAGCAAAATTAGATACACTACTGTGTGGCTACATGGATATATATGATTTTTTACAAGGTTACGGTAAGAACTAAGTCAAAGTACTTTGTCGGACTCCTTTGGGTTATCCCAAGTAAATTACACAATGTATGATAATTGTGCTTATATGTATCTGTCTAAATAAACTTAATTAACTAACCCAGCCAGTCAACCATGACGTAGTACCTTTCCTATCATACTCCGTCACACAGGATAGTGTTTTCTAATATGGTACTGGGCATTAGTTTAACTTCTTTATTATGCACCCCATACCCATCCTGTTGGCGGTAGTCAAAAAAGTACAGAGGTGCATAATGGGTCCAGGGACTGGGCCCCAAAGTTTTGATAGCTGAGTAAGTTACAAACGTAATGAAGTCACAAAGGTAATGAATCATGTAAGTAAATTTACTGAGCACACAACCTGATCTGGGAGACTTCCGTAGGGCGATGAGAATACCTGGAGTTTACTTGGAAAGGGTTTCGGGCGTCAGCGCCCCCGCGGCCCGGTCTGAGACCAGGCCTCATGGTGGATCAGGGTCTGATCAACCAAGCTGTTACTGCTGGCCGCACGCAAACTTAACGTACGAACCACAGCCCGGGTGGTCAGGTACTGACTTTAGGTGCCTGTCCAGTGCCTTCTTGAAGACAGCCAGGGGTCTATTGGTAATCCCCCTTATGTATGCTGGGAGGCAATTGAACAGTCTTGGGCCCCGGACACTTATTGTGTTGTCTCTCAGTGTACTCGTGGCGCCCCTGCTTTTCATTGGGGGAATGTTGCATCTCCTGCCGAGTCTTTTGCTTTTATATGGAGTGATTTTCGTGTGCAGACTTAGTACCAATCCCTCCAGGACCTTCCAAGTGTATATTATCATGTATCTCTCTCGCCTGCATTCCAGGGAATACAGATAAAGGACCTTCAACCGTTCCCAGTAATTTAGGTGCCTTATCTTATGTGCGCCGTGAAAGTTCTTTGTACACTCTCCAGGTCTGCAATGTCACCAGCCTTGAAGGGGGCCGTTAGTGTACAGCAGTATTCCAGCCTAGAGAGAACAAGCGATTTAAAGAGAATCATGTGCTTGACGTCCCTAGTTTTGAAGGTTCTCATTATCCATCCTATCATTTTCCTAACGGATGAGGTAGATACATTGTTGTGGTCTTTGAAGGCGAAATGAGTTGTATTGAAGGGTTTTATTAGATTTTTATGGATGACTGATCCTTCATGGTTAATAATTAATCTGAAAAGGGTATTATTCTACATTTCTCCTCGTTCTTTCCTAGGTGCTGTATGACCCCCCTACGAGTTTAGTGTTTCCTCAGAATATGTATTAATTAACGATCAACCTAGGGTCCTCTTGGATGTGTCGAGCATACTACCACTGTTCCACTAGGTATCTCTTTAATTCTAGATATTCATTAATTGGGTGCCTTGACACTAGTGGGCTCTTCATTGGAGCTACCCTCCCTTTCCTTGGATCGAATCTGATACCTCCCATTTCCCAGTGCAATGTTTGATCCCCTGCAGGTTTAGCACACCCGCATGAAATAAAGATACTAATAGATGAACAATTTATACATATTTAACGCTAGGTAGCAGGTGTTGGGAAACTTACCCATACATCTCTCACTGCCAGAGGGTGAGCTGACTCCCTGTGGCTGGCTACTCCACTTGCTTCATGCTCTTATTGATCTGCTTCTCTCATCACCTCTTTATATTGTATGTCAGTACTAATTATGAATACCAAAATGGTATACAATACCAACAGGTTGATAAGACGCATGTGCAACAGTTAGGTATCTTTATTCCGAAACGTTTCACTGACGCAGTAGGCTTCTTCGGTTGAGTACAGAAGAGAGTAGAATCAGTAGAGATGCAAAGACGATGTAATCAGTCCATCACCCGTGAAGACGTAGTTTTGAGGTGGTCAGTCCCTCAGCCTGGAGAAGAGTTTTATTCCACAATCTGGAACATTGTTCCAGACTATGGAGCTGTATAAGAATACAAGTAGCAGGCCTACTGGCCCATCTAGATGACCACTTAAGAAGGATGGAGCACTGCATCAGACCCACTAGCTCAAGCAGTATAATGTGATCCTTTTGTGTGTATTTTCCCATCGTATTGGTATTTTATACCATTTATTTCCAAGCTAGTCAGGTACAACTCACACCCACTCACGTATTTGTCTAACCTATTTTTAAAACTACACGTTTTAGCTTCAATGACTGCACACGGGAGTTTGTTCCACTCATCCACAACTCTATTACCGAACCAGTGCTTTCTTGTATCCTTTCTGAACCTAAACTTTCTCAGCTTGAAACCGTTGTTGCGATGGTTAGATACTCTTAGCACATCATTTACATCGTCTGTATTTATTCCTGTTTTCCTTTTATACACCTCAATCATATCCCCCTAATTCTACGCCTTTCTAGAGAGTGCAGATTCAGTCCTCAATCTATCCTCATAGGAAAGCTTTCTATACATGGAATCAACTTTATTCTCCTATGTACGTTTTCAGTTCATTTATATCCATTCTGTAATACAGTGACCAGAACTGTGCAACATAATCTAATGAGGCCTAGCCAAAGATATATAGAGTTGAAGAATAACCATAGGCAAACTTGCTTGTGTTGCTATTTATTACCTCATCTATGTCATTTATGTAAATTGTGAACAGCAAAGGGCCCAACACTGACCCCTGTGGTGCACAGCATGTGATGTGCCTCCACTCTGGTTTCTCCCCATTTATGCGAACAAATCTTTACAACAGATTCTTCCTATGTACATATTACAGTTTGATTTAGGTTTTTACTTACATAGCATACAAAATTGTTTTTAGTGGTCTTGAGAGCACATAGTTATGAGAACGTAAAATAGTAACCAACGAAAAGTGGAGTACTGCAGTAGGCCTATTTGCTCATGTTAGGCAGGTCCAATTCACACCTACTCATATGAACATAAGCACGACACCAGGACTACTGACCCATGCTAGGCAGGTCCAACTCACACCCACTCCCGTACTTGTCTAAACTATTAATAAACCAATACTTTCACGCATTCGTCCAGACTTGATTTAAAATTTCCCAAAAGTTTTCACTTCAAGAATGCTACTTGGAAGTGTGTTCCACACATTCTCTACTGTTACCAAATCAATATTTCTCTATATCATTTCTGAATCTAAACCTGTCCAACTTGAATCCACTGCAGCAAGTGCTATCTTATCATATTAATGCTATACAAGTTCAGTAAGTAAATGAATATGAATTGAAATTAGATGCCTGAGGATGGAGACTTAAATACTGGAGACAGGTGAGGTGATGCTTCACTTTGCCTGTCTCCACCCCACCTGTCTTCACTTTATCTGTTTTGTCTGCCTTCACAACCACTGTAAAAAAATGTTGTATGATATGCACCCAAAGCCTAAATAGAGACTTAATTTAACCAGTTTAGTACGATAGATTATCACTTTTTGAACGAGATATGTTCCAGAAAAACACAGCTGTACATGGAAATGCGGTAGATCAATTGAAGACCTTAAGGGAAAAATCTCAAAAAAAAAAAAATCGTTTAAATACACAATTCACCTAAGTAATAATAAACTAAATATTGTATTGTACAATGATTTTAAAAATCATGCAACTGTTATGGAACATTAAAACATGTTATACAGTGGAACCCAGGTTTCTGTCTTTAATTCGTTCCAGAAGGCTGACTGAAAACTTATTTGTACAAAAACTTAAGTAATATTTCCCATAAGAAATGATGTAAATCCAATTTGTTCGTTCCAGACACTCAAAAATATTAACAAAAAATAAATTTTATAGAGAATAACTATAGTTTTACATACAGAAAACAATGAGAAATAAATATAAATGACTAATGAAATGGATAAATAAACATTTGACATCACTTTTACCTTTATTGAAGACTCTTGTTGGCGTATTGAAGACAGCGAGGATGGGAGAGAGAGGAGAGGTTATTGTTTGGAAGGGAAATCCCCCTCCATAAGGACTTCAGGTATCAAAGCCCTATCCAGGGTTACTTCCCTTCTTTGTCTTTTACTGACACTAGGACCAGCTTGAGAGTCACTGGACCCCTGTCGCACAAAAAATCTGTCCAGCAAGGCCTGTTTCTGGCATCTCTTCAAAATTTGCCTAAAATGGGACATGGCATTGTCATTGAACATGTTGCTGACACGGCTTGCAACAGCTTTGTTAGGGTGATATTCCTCCACAAAACTTTGCGCCTCACTTCACTTTGCACAAATGTCCTTAATTGCTGAAGAAGGCACATTCTCCCCTCTCTCTTCCTCCTCCTCTGAAGCAATTTTCTCAGGTAAGGTCTGTTGCTGTTCCAGATGAAGGTCTTGTTTCGGATGATTGTGTGGAGTAATGCTCACTGAACGAGTAACAAAGGCAGACTGAGTCACGAATGTATGAGCAGCTGCGTCCCGTGGGCAGGCGGACGTGTCTGTAAGGACGATTTCTTAACAGATGTACAAAAACGGGGAAAATTTTGCCGAAAAAGTGGTCGAAAACTGAATTGTATGATAACTGGACCAGATGAAAACCTGGGTTCTACTGTAGTATGTTACAGGATAATTTAACCTAGCACAATCCAGTAAAGTCAAGCAATGTAAATAAACTTACTTTAAATTCTGTTTTTTTTGATTAAGTGGCCTGATGTTAGTGGAGAAGCTTAGTGTGGTTCTATTGGGCCTCAGATCAAGTGGCAGGGGTTCATTGGATGAGTGGATGGCTGGGGTTTGTTGGCTGAAGTGGATGGTTGGGGTTCCTTGACTGAAGTGGATGGCTGGGGCTCGTTGGCTGAAGTGGATGGTTGGGATTTATAGGCTGAAGTGGATGGCTGAAGTGTATGAATGGTCGTTGGATGAAGTGGATGGCTGGGATTTGTTGGATGAAGTGGATGGCTGGGATTGACACAGTTGTTACTTACGGGAGCCCTGAAGTTTTCTGTTGTGTGTTTGTTGTGTATTTTATAGCTGATGGTAGGGTATCAGCTGCTCCAGACCCCACTTCAGAGCAGTGCTTCTAGATGTGCCAGGGTCCTCTTCAGTGAAAAAAGCCTGCAAATTTAACAGCAACATGGAACTGCTCACATAACTATTGTAGTGTTAACAGTTTCTCTGTAGGCTACTCCTCTTCCTTAACTTTTTCTACAAAAGAATTCTGGCCACAAAATAGAGCGAAAAACCAACGTCAAAGGCCTGGGAGTGATCATGTCGGAGGATCTCACCTTCAAGGACCATAACATTGTATCAATCGCATCTGCTAGAAAAATGACAGGATGGATAATGAGAACCTTCAAAACTAGGGATGCCAAGCCCATGATGACACTCTTCAGGTTGCTTGTTCTATCTAGGCTGGAATATTGCTGCACACTAACAGCACCTTTCAAGGCAGGTGAAATTGCTGACCTAGAAAATGTACAGAGAACCTTCATGGCACACATAACAGAGATAAAATACCTCAATTACTGGGAGCACTTGAAGTTCCTGAATCTGTACTCCCTGGAACGCAGGCGGGAGAGATACACGATTATACACATCTGGAAAATTCTAGAGGGACTAGTACCGAACTTGCACATGAAAATCACTCACAACGAAAGCAAAAGACTCGGCAGACGATGCAACATCCCCCCAATGAAAAACAGGGGTGTCACTAGCACGTTAAAGAGACAATACAATAAGTGTCAGGGGCCCGAGACTGTTCAACTGCCTCCCAGCATACATAAGGGGGATTACCAATAGCCCCCTGGCTGTCTTCAAGCAGGCACTGGACAAGCACCTAAAGTCGGTACCTGACCAGCCGGGCTGTGGCTCGTACATTGGATTGCTTGCAGCCAGCAGTAACAGCCTGGTTGATCAGGCTCTGATCCACCATGAGGCCTGGTCACAGACCGGGCCGCAGGGGCGTTGACCCCCGGAACTCTCTCCAGGTAAATTCCAGTCCCTTCTATCTGGGAATTCAGCTCTGCCAACACTTCCCCTGGACTTCTTTCTTCCTTGTCATCTTCTAAGAGTTCATTGATGTTTTCTGACAGCAATGTATCCAAAACCCTCATTTGGCAATCTCCTTGAATGCCTGAATGACTGTCAGTAAACTAACACTTAATATAACCAAAACCTTTCACATTATGTTTGGGAGTAGAGCAGGTGAGGTCTAACTAAACACTGTGCTTAACAACACCCTTATTGCTAAACATAATGAGGGAAAATTTCTGGGTCTGCACCTTGACAGCAACTTGAAATTCAACACTCATATCCAACCCATAACAAAAAATAGTATGTAAAACAGTTGGCACCCTTTCAAAGATGCATTACTATGTACCACAAACAGCTCTACTTAGTTTCCTCAACTTGACTCTTAAATGAGGGAGAACCTAAAAACTATTCACCACGCTAGACCATAATTTTCCCCAGCCTGAATTTATTGCTGATTGAGGCACATTTTCCTATACAGCTTTGATGTAGGGTAATGCATCTTCAATGTTGAAGTTGTGCCAGAACTCTGGCTCTCCAAGCTCTGAGTCATTGTCCATTGCTGCAAGAAGTCTCTGCACTTAAATGTTCAAATTACATCCTAATACACTGGTTGTATCAGTAATGTTATATTTGTTGGTAAAAAAAAACAAAGCCTTTACATTTGGGTTCAAATTCTGCAGCAGGTCAGGACGAGCACAGGAATTATCATGAGTCTCGAGAATCTTAATGGAAGGGTCTTGCTTTGCAGATAAAACATAACTTCAGAGATAAAATTATGCTTGAACCAGTCAACAAATAATTCATCTGCCATCCATGCTGACTGGTTTGACTACCAGGAGATTTTTTGAGTGATAACCATTACTGCATAAAAGAAATAAAAAAAATTGAATTTGAATTCAGAAGCACCTTTTTCTTGCTTGCTGATGTAAGTTCTAGAAGGCATCTTACAGAACAATCCTGTCTCATCAGCATTAAACACTTGCTCAGGTGCTTACCCACACTCAGAAATCATTTCCAGCAACTCAGCTGGACTATACATTATGAAACCTTTTGCACACACTAAACCAATTAAACCATCCATGACTGAAGGTACACTTATTTACAGGCTTTCCTTCCTACACACACTTTTATAATAAGATAAGGCTTCTCATGGATCACAAGGATATTTAAATGATGCACATTTCTTTGTTTTCTACTAAATCCAGTCTTTAGGCATTTTTTCAGTGTTATTTAGCTGTACTGACCACTTCTCCGTCACAGTTTCGGTTACTCATCACACAGGCTCTTATCTTCTACCATTAAACAAGAGGCCTGAGGCATGCGGGAGGGAAATTGACTTGCCTGTGTCACTGTGATGGTTGGCCCTGTTGGTCAGAGCGCAGGTGGTAGACGGTAGAGCCACTGCGATAGGTGGAGACCCTATGAAGCGTAAAGTGGAAATAAATAAAAAAATTTTTGCCATGAACAGACAGAAATGCAATAGGTGGAGGCATGAAAGGTGGTGGTGTACCGTACATAATAATAATAATAATAATAATAATAATAATAATAATAATAATAATATCTTTATTTACTACAAGTACATATACATGGTATACAGGCCTAGCAGACATCAATGACATTTACTATATGGAAAGCCCCTTGTTATGCTGAGCATTTTGGGCAAATTAGGTCAGTGTCCCAGGATGCGACCCACACCAGTCGACCAATACCCAGGTACCCATTTTACTGATGGGGAAACATTGATAACAGGTGGAAAGAAACACGCCCAATGTTTCTACTCTGGCTGGGAATCAAACCCAGGCCCTCGCCGTGTGAAGCGAAAGCTTTAGCCACCAGTAAGAACAGACTGTATATAACCATTGAAAACTCCATTATGTAGATTTAACCTAGAATAAAATCAATAATTTTGATACCTACATAATTCTAACCTCATAATACTTTGATTTTGATTAACCATTTCTACATATGAGGTTGTTACGAGTAGTCTGGGCATAGATAGTTTGTGCTTCATTAAAGATACAGTACTGTAATTTAATTTAGTCTGTAAACATTAGGATTAATCTGCCCGAAATGCACAGCTTTCTTTGTGCTTAACAATATTTTATTACATGTAAACTACATTTTGTATATGGCACAAAGAAAAGTGTTTGTTTAGCTATATTACTCCTAGCTTCTCTAATTTTTGTAGTACTGAGCATCATTCAGTTGTGAATAAACTTATACCTACTACTGTATTTAGAAGACTATTACAGTATATATTATTGGATTATAATGTCTGTACTTCTGCAAGGAGAGCTGATAAGTGATGGTAAATGTTTGCTTCTTTGGGTCACCCTACCAAGTTAATTCATATGAATACAGTACTTTATATCTGTTCAGTCCATAAGATAAGCATCATTTCCTCCTTGTAAAGGCTTTTGTTTTTGAATAAATTCTGGTACCACACCTTAGATATCAGGCAGTGTTAAGGAGGTATGACATGGGTTCCAATTCCCATCCATGGTGAGGTCAGTTATTTGTAAAGAATTATGTAAGAAACATTCATCTTGTATGCAGTTGAATTCAGTGTGGCTGGGATTCAAAATCCTTCCATATCTCTTGGCTTTGCAGCATAATTAAGAGTTGTTGGTATCATATGGTATGGTATTGGTATATAAAGTATATTGTATTTAACCCGTAAACGGTCCAAACGTATATATACATTTTTTCAACATTTGAAAGTATGAAAAAAAGTAGATCTTCTTTTTGTTTTTTTACATTTGAAAATGTGTAAAAAAACGTAGATCTACTTTTGTAGCACTACACATGTGAACGTAGATCTGCTTGGACCATTTACGGGTTAATATGCAAAGGTAATTTATATTAAAATTAAAGATTTGTACAGTATACAAGTATCTGCAGCAATTTTACATAATTGTTCAAAATATTACATAATATATGTAAAACTTTACTTCCTGCATTATTTATTAGAGAATTAATTTTGTTTAGGCTGTACACTGATAATTGATTTTAACATAATTTAGTATTATGATGTGTTACATAATTTCACAATTACAGTTTACATAACTCTTTACAGCATATGGCAAAGTGTTCCTGGTAAGAAAAGTTTCTGGTAAAGATGCTGGAAAATTATATGCCATGAAAGTCTTGAAAAAGGCAACTATTGTCCAAAAGAAAAAGACAACGGAACACACAAAGACAGAGCGCCAGGTGCTGGAGGCTGTGCGACAAAGTCCTTTCCTAGTTACACTTCACTATGCCTTCCAGACAGATGCCAAGCTTCATCTTATACTAGGTTAGTAGTTTTTATTGTAATAAAATTTATGACAATCACCAGCCAATTTTGTAATACAGTGGACCCCCGCTTAACGATCACCTCCAAATGCGACCAATTATGTAAGTGTATTTATGTAAGTGCGTTTGTACGTGTATGTTTGGGGGTCTGAAATGGACTAATCTACTTCACAATATTCCTTATGGGAAAAAATTCGGTCAGTACTGGCACCTGAACATACTACTGGAATGAAAAAAGTTCGTTAACCGGGGGTCCACTGTATATTCTTCTTTCAACAAACCAGCCGTATCCCACCAAGGCAGGGTGGCCCAAAAAGAAAAACGAAAGTTTCTTTTTTTAAATTTAGTAATTTATACAGGAGAAGGGGTTGCTAGGCCCTTGCTCCTGGCATTTTAGTCGCCTCTTACAACATGCATGGCTTACAGAGAAAGAATTCTGTTCCACTTCCCCATGGAGATAAGAGGAAATAAACCAGAACAAGAACTAGAAAGAAAATAGAAGAAAACTCAGAGGGGCGTGTATATATACGCTTGTACATGTATGTGTAGTGTGACCTAAGTGTAAGCAGAAGTAGCAAGACGTACCTGAAATCTTGCATGTTTATGAGACAGAAAAAAGACACCAGCAATCCTACCATCATGTAAAACAATTACAGGTTTCCATTTTACACTCACTTGGCAGGACGGTAGTACCTCCCTGGGCAGTTCCTGTCTACCAGCCTACTACCTTGGATATATATATATATATATCTTTCTT
This sequence comes from Cherax quadricarinatus, assembly GCF_038502225.1. NCBI lineage: Eukaryota > Metazoa > Arthropoda > Malacostraca > Decapoda > Parastacidae > Cherax > Cherax quadricarinatus. The sequence goes on along the minus strand of NC_091324.1, from coordinate 1,567,950 downwards.
TCAACACACCGGCCGTATCCCACCGAGGCGGGGTGGCCGAAAAGGAGAAACGAAAGTTTCTCCTTGCACATTTAGTAATATATACAGAAGGGGTTACTAGCCCCTTGCTCCCGGCATTTTAGTTGCCTCTTACAACACGCATGGCTCGGAGGAAGAATTCTGTTCCACCCTGCCTTGGTGAGATACGGCCGGTTTGTTGAAAAAAAAAATATATATATACATGTATATATAATATATGTATGTATGTGCAGAACAACCACTGTGAAAGAATAATGAAATTCCAAGCGCTTTCGTGAAGTCATGAAAGTGCTTGGAAAAGGAAATTGCCCTCAACTTGTTTGCCTGCTGTTCGTTGCTTCAAGAATGCAAGGCTTAATCAGGTTTTTGCCAGTGGTATGAGGCTTCTTGGTTTGTGTGATTTATAGGGCAATTCTGTATGAAGCCTCCAACGCTGCATCATTCTGACAAGCCAAGTAACTAGTGACCTTCAGAGAAGCTTCTTTTCACTTGAAAAAGTCCAAGCTTTTGTCCACCAGATGGCTGTGGCAAGACTCAAAATGGACCTTCAGTTTGCTTGGTTTCATACTCTCGTGACTCAAAATTTTGGTGCAAACAATACATTGCGGCTTGACTACATTGTATGTACGCTTCTTGGGAGACATAGTGCAAACAGGAAACCGCCTTGGGCATCACGGAGCAAGAGTGACATATGGACATCCCCAACCATAGCTATGAACTGAATGAGTGACTGGTTGAGGTTGATGTGTTACTGTAGCAGGCCACCGCACGTGTGATCAGTGTTGCCACTCGCCAAACTGGTAAAAGCCCAAGTGGCTTATTCAAATACATAAATTATATTCTCCCGAACCCTTTGTGACCCCCCGAGAAACCCCAAACGACCCCCAGGTTAAGAACCACTGCACTAGAGGAAGTAGGCTATGTCAACAGATTGGGCCAGTTGTTGGCAATAGAGTTGTAGAAGATATCATTTGTACCAAGATTATACAATGTTACTGTGGCCCAACTTGTATGCATCACCTTCTACTAGTGGGTTCCTGCCTCCAATGATGCTGACTCAAACTGATCACTTATCAAGGCTAAAGGACCAAACACCTTAAAATTACCCCCAATTTTTCCAAGCTTATGTGCATTAAATTTAAAAAAAATTCTACTGCTCAGGTGAACTGCCTCATCAATAACAATGTCCAGATATTCCTCTATTCTTCTATGCCAAGCCCATGATGACACTCTTCAGGTTGCTTGTTCTATCTAGGCTGGAATATTGCTGCACACTAACAGCACCCTTCAAGGCAGGTGAAATTGCTGACCTAAAAAATGTACAGAGAACCTTCATGGCATCCATAATGGAGATAAAACACCTCAATTACTGAGAGCACTTGAAGTTCCTGAACCTGTACTCCCTGGAACGCAGATGGGAGAGATAAATGATTATATACACCTGGAAAATCCTAGAGAGACTAGTACTGAACTTGCACACGAAAATCACTCACAACGAAAGCAAAAGACTCAGCAGATGATGCAACATCCCCCCAATGAAAAGCAGGGGTGTCACTAGCACGTTAAGAGACAATACAATAAGTGTCAGATGCCGGAGACTGTTCAACTGCCTCCCAGCATACATAAGGGGGATTACCAATAGACCCCTGGCTGTCTTCAAGCAGGCACTGGACAAGCACCTAAAGTCGGTACCTGACCAGCTGGGCTGTGGCTCGTACGTTGGATTGCGTGCAGCCAGCAGTAACAGCCTGGTTGATCAGGCTCTGATCCACCATGAGGCCTGGTCACAGACCGGGCCGCAGGGGCGTTGCCCCCAGAACTCTCTCCAGGTAAACTCCAGGTATTCCTCATGTTTCTTGTTCATCAGTTTTTGGTATGGAAAATCTCAAATACAGTGGACCCCCGGTTAACGATATTTTTTCACTCCAGAAGTATGTTCAGGTGCCAGTACTGACCGAATTTGTTCCCTTAAGGAATATTGTGAAGTAGATTAGTCCATTTCAGACCCCCAAACATACACGTACAAACGCACTTACATAAATACACTTACATAATTGGTCGCATTTGGAGGTGATCGTTATGTGGGGGTCCACTGTATAATTTAATGTAGTGTACAGTGATTGCTCTCTTAACTAGCCTCTGCTTAAGTGGAATCACAGTAGCATTTGCTTGACAGTTCAGATATCAAAACAGTGAACTGTTCAGTAATGATTAAAAAAAAAAAAATCATCTAGCTCCAGAACAAAAGGCCACAATTGCAGACTGACCAAAAGTGTTGTCAAAAGGCTACTAGGATGTTGTACTTCAGAAATAGTGGAAGAACTCTTGGTATAATACCCAAGAGGAAGGATTAGTTTTTTTTTAATTGACAAACTGATAACAGTGACTGAAACAGTAAGCATACCTTTGATCATTTAATTACAAATGTTAAAGCACACACAAGAGTGTCCAAACTAGTGCTCGAGTTGAGAATAAGCTATGAAAAATGCAAGAGCTAGTCCTTAATTCATTGAAGAAATGAAGATAATGTATGATCATGATATTCATAAAACAGGAGGCATAAACAGTAGATAAACAAATTGTTTGTCAAGGATGAAACACGAACAAGGAGGCGTAGTTTGAAATGACACACTTAAATGAGCCACAGGAATATCAGAAAACATTTCTTCAATATTAGAGTTCAACATGTGAATGGTAATGACCTGAACAGTAAGGTAGTTAAAGGAGATTCCATACATTGGTTAAAAAAAACAGAGGAAGGGATATTTCCATCAATCAGTGGAAAGTTAAGCAGTATGACCAAAAGCCTGAATTCAACCCAGAAAACTGAAATAGATTATAGACACAAATACAGTGGACCCCCGGTTAACAATATTTTTCCATTCCAGAAGTATGTTCAGGTGCCAGTACTGACCGAATTTGTTCCCATAAGGAATATTGTGAAGTAGATTAGTCCATTTCAGACTCCCAAACATACACGTACAAACGCACTTACATAAATACACTTACATAATTGGTCGCATTGGGAGGTGATCGTTATGCGGGGGTCCACTGTACTTGAACACTCACACTGCAAAATTTTCAAAGATCTTATAGAAATTTATAGTAAAATGGAATTTCCCAGAGTATACTGTATAGAACTTCATTAATTATGTATACATATTACACTAGATCGCTAATCATTAACACTTAGGATTGGGGCACATTGTAATAATCCATCTGCTGAAGAGGACCCCAGCAGGGGATCAATGTATACAGATCAATTAATTTTGTGAGTTTTTGTCTCCATGTGGATTATTTTTGAGGATTTAATTACTTAACACAGAGTGTGTGGGTGTGTGTGTGTGTGTGTGTGTGTGTGTGTGTGTGTGTGTGTGTGTGGTGTGTGTGACTCAACAATCAATATTTGCACCAATAACTCATTACAGTTGTGACCGGGTGTGGAAGTGTGAATTGCTCATTACTCTATAATTTGTTCATGATTGTAGCCAAAGTATAAACGTAAGTAACCATTCTACAGAATTCATTACCTTTGTAACTTGTGAGCTCATTACCTTTGTACCTAGTTCAGCTATCAAAACTTTGGGGGCCCAGTCCCTGGACCCATTACGTACCTCTGTAATCTGTAAATACCTTTGTAACTTGTCATGATTGTGACCAGACTTACCTGGAGTTCATTACCTTTGTAAATTGTGAGTTCATTACCTTTGTAAATTGTGAGTTCATTACCTTTGTAAATTGTGAGTTCATTACCTTTGTAAATTATGAGTTCATTACCTCTGTAACTTGCTCAGCTATCAAAACTTTGGAGTCCAGTCCCTGGACCAATTATGTACCTCTGTAATCTTTTGACTACCGCCCACAGGATGGGTATGGGGTGCATAATAAACATATTAAACTAACTGAATACCAGGACTAATTACAACCATGGAAATATCACTTGCAATGAGCAAAATGGCATTATTGATCAGTGTAGAAGGCTGCACTATACTATATTGTAGCACTTATTTTCAGTTAACAATTACACATTAAACATTGCTTGAAAGTACTTACAATTGAATACGAACAGTACTGAAAAATAAAGAAAATTATATTTGGAATATTATGGTTCTGAAATGCATTTCAACATGAGTGTGGACATTATTTTTGTACTCTTTTTGGCAGATTATGTTAGTGGTGGAGAACTATTTACACACCTGTATCAGCGTGAAAAATTTTGTGAGGATGAAGTACGTCTCTATATTGGAGAAATCATCCTTGCGCTCGAGCATTTGCACAAAGTAAGTTTTGTGATGACATGTTAATGATATATATTCAGTATTAAATGATTCAAGTTCAAATGATTTTAATATCTTGTTAAAACTGAGTTCTGAAGTTCTTTCTTCTTTCTTTCAACGTACCAGCCGTATCCCACCGAGGTGGGATGGGCCAAAAGGAAAAACGAAAGTTTCTCCTTTCAAATTTAGTAATATATACAGGAGAAGGGGTTACTAGCCCCTTGCTCCCGGCATTTTAGTCGCCTCTTACAACACGCATGGCTTACGGAGGAAGAATTCTGTTCCACTTCCCCATGGAGAGAGTTCTAAAGTTATTGATTTGAATTCAAATATTATTTTATGACCAGAGGTTCACATAGTCTTGTCATGTATTTTGAAGCCAGAGTATTTGGTTAAGAGTTTGTAAGTACAACCTGATGCTATTTTTTTAAATGAGGGTGGTGGTAATATGTGAAGGGCACATGTAGGTACGTACATGCATGTGCACACAAGTAATAAAAATAATAATAACAATAATAATAATATTTTACATTTTTTACAGCTGGGCATAATATATCGTGACATCAAACTAGAAAACATTCTCCTGGACTCTGATGGCCATATTGTGTTAACTGATTTTGGCCTCAGCAAGGATTTTCTTTCTCATGACACAGAACATCGTGCCTACTCATTTTGTGGTACTATTGAATATATGGCACCTGAAGTGGTTCGTGGAGGATCTCATGGGCATGACCAGGTGAGAGAACTGCCTCGCCTCTCAGTAACTTCAGTCATTTAGCTGAGAATCGAATATGTGCAATGTATGTGTACTCTGTTTGAAGTATATTTTATCCTAGTGTTGATAGTAAATAAAGAATCTAGAATATGAATAAAACAGTAAAGTTGTGTTGCAGGCAGTAGACTGGTGGAGTGTGGGGGTTTTGACTTATGAACTTCTCACTGGAGCCTCACCATTTACTGTTGAAGGAGAGAAAAATAACCAACAGGAGATCTCAAGGTATATAATGAAATTAAGATTATTGTAACTATTTTGTTAAAAGTGTGAATTTACTGCAAAGTTTTGTATATCATAATTAAAATAGTTCAGTGTATGTTGCATGTTCTTCTGTAATGCTTAAGCTGTTAGTGTATACAGTAGGCACAGGAATAAAAATGCTCTACTGTATATGGTATATAAGGTACACAAAGTATACTCCTGACTATACCATCTTTGAAAAGAGTTTAGGAAAGATATTGCTATTACAATATAATATACAGTATATAACTTTTTTTTAACAGACGAATTTTGAAAACACAACCACCGCTACCAAGTGAACTGTCCCCTGAGGTTCGTGATTTCATTTCTCGTCTACTTGTAAAAGATCCTCGTCAACGGTTAGGAGGAGGACCTCTTGATGCTAAAGAAATCAAAGAGCATGCATTTTTTAGGGTAAGTGAAGAAATGTATATATGTACAGTCAAGCTTCAGCTTCAAGATATAGAATACCAGAATGGTCTGCTTAAACAAATTTTCAAACCATGTCTCAATTGAAATGCGAGTTCTTTCAGCAGATTTGAAGCAAAAATGAACTTGAACACAAACTAGAGGTCTTCTTTCAACAAACTGGCCATATCCCACTGAGGCAGGGTGGCCTAAAAAGAAAAACAAAAGTTTCTCTTCTTAAATTTAGTAATATATACAGGAGAAGAGGTTACCTATCCCCTTGCTCCCAGCATTTTAGTCACCTCTTACTACACGCATGGGTTATGGAGGTAGAATTGTGTTGCACTTCTCCATGGAAAAGCTAGAGGTATATCTAGTCTAAAAAATGTTTGTGTTTTGAGCAGAGAATCATGTAAGGCATACAGGACTGACTGTTTTTCATCCTCTGGTTCTGGAGGACTTTTTAACAGTAAATCACAGAGATTACAAAATCTACGATTTTTTATTTTTTGCAAAACACTTGGTGCCAGTGTCAAGAAGCTCAAGCTTGATTACAAATGGGTTTTTCAAATATGATAATAATGCATGAGATTCGCCATCACAACCACAAAGTTTAATAAATATTATGTCTGGAATTAACTAAAAAATACAGTTGACAGAGGCAAGCCATGCAGTTTGGAGGAGCAGATGTGATACAGTGGAACCTCTGTTTTCGTAAGCCCTAGGTTGTATGTAACACTATAGTTATTCTCTACAAAATGTATTTTTTGGTAATATTTTTGGGTGTCTGGAATGGAGTAATTGGATTTACATTATTTCTTATGGGAAATATTAACCAAAAATACATTTTATAGAGAATAACTATAGTGTTACATACAACCTAGGGCATACAAAAACTGAGGTTCCACTGTACCTCATAGATGAGTGATTAAATATTCCACCTAAGTTGATAGACCTGTTGAAATTTGCAGCAAATTGACTTGTATATGTAACTACTCTGACAAATATATTATTAATACACCTACCATCCGACTTACGACCTGCTCGACTTACAACCACTCGACTTACGACCGTGTTTTTTATGCCAAATTTCTGGGAAATAAAAAACTTTTTGTGTTGTACAAAGTGTTTATCCTAAACCTTACAGTATAAAATACAGTACTAACAGCATAAAAAGTAAAGTAAAACGTGAAATACCAAAATAAAACAATAAAATAGTCATTACAAAAATGTTTTGTTGATATTCAGTAGTAAAGTTCGACTTACAACCATTTCGACTTACGACCGGTTTCTCGGAACCGAACTCGGTCGTAAGTCGGATGGTAGGTGTATACAGTACACAATTTTAATAGTTTTGACACTTTACTCGCTTTATTGGCATCAAAACATCCCTGTATATTCAAGTAAACATTTAGTTAAGTATGATCAGTTATACTGCTAAATCTTTAGGCATTTGTATTAGTAGTTATAGAGTGTGTATTACCTGAATACCATACAAGCTATTTATTTATCCACAGAACTTAAACTGGGATGACCTCGCTCAAAAAAAAGTACCTGCACCATTTGTACCCAGGATAAGTGATGAGTTGGATGTTAGTAATTTCTCTGAAGAATTTACAGCCATGGTACCCCAGGATTCTCCAGCAATTGTTCCTCCAGATATTGACAGAATCTTTAATGTAAGTTATCAACATTTCTTCTAGATACTTTTCTGAAAAGAGTTTTGTTTTGATGTTTTCTACAGTGCAGTCAGTTATGTACTGTATATTAAGTTTCAGCATAAAGCCCATTTTCTCACTTTATAAATAATCCAGTCACATGAAGTATTTTAAATTTGGAAAACTATTATTATTTTTTTTATTATCACACCGGCCGATTCCCACCAAGGCAGGGTGGCCCGAAAAACTATATATTTAAAAAGGGAAATTCATCTTTTACATTTTAATTGTGCTCAATTCAAAAATCTAGTCCCTTTAAATTCTGGAAAGTACACACAAAAGGAAAATTAAATGTTTACCTTTAAATGTGTTGAAAACTGAACTGAATATAAATTACTGTACAAAGGGTGTGCAGGAGAGAGAGAGATTACTTCCCAGTAAAAGTAGGTCTTAGACAGGGATGTGTAATGTCACCATGGTTGTTTAACATATTTATAGATGAGGTTGTAAAAGAAGTAAATACTAGGGTGTTGGGGAGATGGGTGGGATTAAATTACTGGGAATCAAATACAAAATGGGAGTTGACACAGTTACTTATTACTGATGATACTGTGCTTTTGGGGGATTCTAAAGAAAAGTTGCAAAGGTTAGTGGACGAGTTTGGGAGGGTGTGTAAAGGTAGAAAGTTGAAAGTATCAAATGATTTAGATAAAGAAAAATTGGATATCACATTGGAGGGAGGGAGTGTGGAAGAAGTGAATGTTTTCAGATATTTGGGAGTTGACTTGTCAGCAGATGGGTTTATGAAGGATGAGGTTAACCATAGAATTGATGAAGGAAAAAATGTGAGTGGTGCATTGAGATATCTGCAGAGACAAAAGACATTATCCATGGAAGCAAAGAAGGTAATATATGAGAGTATAGTGATACCAACACTTTTATATGGGTGTGAAGCATGGGTTGTAAATGCTGCAGCAAGGAAGTGGCTGGAGGCAGTGGAGATGTCATGTCTAAGGGCATTGTGTGGTGTAAATATTATGCAGAGAATTTGTAGTGTGGAAATTAGGAGGCAATGTTACTAAAAGTTTTAGTCAGAGGGCTGTAGAGATAAAGGAACAAAGTAGAATGACTTGGAGAGAGTATAAATCTGTAGGGGGAAGGAAGGTGGGGTAGGGGTCGTCCCCAGAAAGGTTGGAAGGAGGGGGTAAAGGAGGTTTTGTGGGCGAAGGGCATGCATGATTGTGTTAGATAAGAGTGAATGGAGACGAATGGTGTTTAGGACCTCACAAGCTGTTGGAGTGTGAGCAGGGTAATATTTTGTGAAGATAAAGATAAAAGATAAAGATTTTATTTCTTCGTAAAGGTTACATTGTGTAATTACACTTCTGGTTTGCTAAATACAAAGAAAGCCACTATCGTGCTGGGGCATTTTGAGCAGACTGATCCTAGTAAATAATAACTACTTAAATCTAGACAAGTTAAGTGGTTAACTTTTATTAAAATCTTTATTTAATCTTAATACTAATGCGAGGTAGTCAAGGTGGAGGTTGTAAGAATAATAATCTTGAAGTTGCACATAATAAAAACTATTACTATTCAAGCAGTAATATTTCAATGATTAGCAGATATTTAGCAGACTAAAGGTCATATAATAAAATACAGTACAATAACTGATTAGAATTGAGGTAGTAGGTTGGTAGACAGCAACCACCCAGGGAGGTACTACTGTCCTACCAAGTGAGTGTAAAATGGAAACTTGTAATTGTTTTACACGATGGTAGGATTGCTGGTGTCTTTTTTCTGTTTCATAAACATGCAAGATTTCAGGTATGTCTTGCTCCTTCTGCTTACACTTAGGTCACACTACACATACATGTACAAGCATATATATACACACCCCTCTGGGTTTTCTTCTATTTTTCTTACTTGTTCTTGTTTATTTCCTCTTACCTCCATGGGGAAGTGGAACAGAATTCTTCCTCTGTAAGCCATGCGTGTCGTAAGAGGCGACTAAAATGCCGGGAGCAAGGGGCTAGTAACCCCTTCTCCTGTATATATTACTAAATGTAAAAGGAGAAACTTTCGTTTTTTCCTTTTGGGCCACCCCGCCTTGGTGGGATACAGCCGGTGTGTTGAAAGAAGATACACACCCCTCTGGGTTTTCTTCTATTTTCTTTCTAGTTCTTGTTCTTGTTTATTTCCTCTTATCTCCATGAGGAAGTAGAACAGAATTCTTCCTCCATAAGCCATGTGTGTTGTTAGAGGCGACTAAAATGCCGGGAGGAAGGGGCTAGTAACCCCTTCTCCTGTACAAATTCAGATAAAACTTTTGTTTTTCCTTTTGGGCCACCCTGCCTTGGTGGGATACGGCCATTTGTTGAAAAAAAAAAACTGATTAGTAGTTGTTTTGGTTGGTTTTGTTAGTATTGAGAGAGAAGATGATTTTTAAGCAAAGTCCTAAATTTATCATTAGTCAGGGGATCCTTTACCAATTCAAGTAGTGAATTTCAGATCTTCAGGCCCTTTTTGTGCATTGCATTTTTGCACAGTGTGAGACTGACATGAAGGATGTCAAAGAGTGCCTTATGTCTTGTATTGTGATTGTGCGTTCTGTTGTAGCGATCAAGGAGAAGTTTAAGTGGAGGGTTTATATTGGAGTTGAATGTTCTGTATATGTAGTAGGCACGATAATATGAGAGTATGTCTCGAATATTTTGAAAAGTGGTGGGATGTGCTGCCTAACACAGGAGCTAGTAATCATCTGCACAGCAGCTTTTTGTTGGGTTATTAAAGGTTTAAGGTGGTTGACTGTGGTTGATCCCCAGGCAAAGATACCATAGGTGAGGTAAGGATATATTAACGAGTGGTAAAGGGTAAGGAGTGTCGGGATTCAGGGAAACTGGTTAGTCAAACTTGAGTCCTGGAAATGAGAAGTACAATGCCTGCACTTTAAAGGAGGGGTTTGGGATATTGGTAGTTTGGAGGGACATCTAAACTGTCATATCTGAGCGCCTCTGCTAAGACAGTGATTATATATGAGTGATGGTAAAAGCGTTGAATGAAGGTTTTTTTTCATTCTTTCTGGGTTTTTCTTTCTTTTTGGGTTACCCTGCCTTGGTGGGAAACGGCTGACATGTTAACAAAAAAAAAAATGGAATTCACAATAGATCATATCTTCTCAACAGGGTTATTCCTATGTTGCTCCATCAATCCTCTTTACTGAAAATGTTATCAGTGATTCTCTGTACAAGATGTCACCGGACAGAAGACCCTCCACCACAAACCTCATGGCTTGCAGTTTCAAGGTTAGCAGTTTGAAGATTATGTTCCCTCTCAAGGGAGATTCCTTAATATGAATGAGGGGTGCTTATAGCAAGGAAATGGATCTGTCCTCCCTTTCTTGGATTAAACCCAGTTGCCTCTCATTTCTAAACTCCAGTAGCTTTAGCAGTCCTTAATTTAATGTAATAACAATAATAATAATAATAATTTTTATTAGGAAAAAAGAATTTATTTTTAGGTTCATTTTTTAAAAATTAGTGACTTGAGTGCTTTGCTACATTTGCAGAGAGAATCCATTTTCCCTGTGATATTCGATTAGTCTTTATATTATAAAGTTGCTCAAATATTTCCCTCAGTATAAAAGAATGTCTGAAAAGTGTGAAGATTGCTTTAGCAAGTCTATACAAGTGAGAACAAAAAAAAAAACAGTACACAAATAACCCACACAGAGGATAGGAGACAGAAGCTTACGACTTGTAGGCCCAACTTGGACCTACATGTCATCGTAATCCTTATCAAAGACAAGGATTAGAAAAGTAGTACGTGTACATGTATTCATAATGGAGGTAAGAAAAATTCAGCAGATAATGATGATGCTACTGTATTTTATGACCAAAGTTCATATAATAAGAACCATCAGTATGGTTCTTGTTTTTATGTATTTTTCCTTTCATCTCCATGGGGAAATGGAAAAGAATCCTTCCTCTTTAAGCCATGCATGTCATAAGAAGTGACTAAAATGCTGGGAGCAAGGGACTGGTAACCCCCCTTCTTCTGTATAAATTACTAAATGTAAAAAGAAGAAAAATTTTTCTTACTTTTTCAAGTCACCCTGCCTTGGTGGGAGACTGCTAGTGTGTATGTGTGAAAGTATATTATTCTTGATGTATAGGTACAAAGTCATTTCTTAAGTAAACAGGATACATTATAAAATTAAAAACAAAGAGTTATACTTTTTTCTATATCTTAAGTTTGTTTGCATTGAAAATGCATTCATTGTATGTAATACAAATTTCACATGACAAGAAAGTAATTGTGAAATGTTTAGATTAACAAATATGAATATTTTTCAGGATTCGGCATTTTTCCAACATTATGAATTGGACCTACGAGAAGGTATACTAGGAGAGGGCAGCTTTAGTGTGTGTCGAGAATGCATCCAGAAGTCAACTGGGAGACATTTTGCTGTCAAGATAGTTTCTCGGAGGTTGGATTGCCAACAAGAGATTAATCTTCTACGTGCATGTCAAGGACATTCCAACATTGTTACCTTCCATGAAGTGTTCTATGATGAAGTAAGTTATTTTAATTTGGTAATCCAAATCCAAATTTACTCTAATTTATTGTACAGCTGATTACAAGGCCTAAAACAATAAGACAAGAGTAATAAGTATTGTAGTGTAGGAACTACATTAGAATTATGTTACTAGAGTATGTCAAGGAAGGTGTAGTTATAACTGAGATGGTAGAAAATTAACAATGTAAAATACAGCCTCTCCTCACTTAACGACGAAGTTCTGTTCCTAAGACCACGTTGGTAAATGAATTTGTCGCCAAGTGATAAGCATATTGCAATGATAGTGGGTTTGTGTCAACTATCTTTGATATTGTTTTAATGTCATCTTTGCACCATTTATAACATTATTAGTATATTTTTAAATGTTTATACAGTACTTTACTGTATATTGTAACAAACAGAATAGAGGAAATTAGCTCTTAATATAAACTAATTAGGTTTGCATACTGGTAAGAGAGCCCGTTGTAAGTCTGAGTCATTGGTAAACAAGTACATCGCTCAGTGAGGAGAGGCTGTACAGTGAGGTGCCAGAAGGTTTTAGAAATGGCAGAGAATGTGCACTGATAAATTTGATTATTTCTGTGGTGTTCATATACTACCAGTAAGCAAGTAAGTTTATTTAGGCATAAGTACACCTAAGTACAATTATCATAAAGTGTAAATACCTAGAGTAACCCCAAAAAGATCAAAATGACTTATTTCCATTGGACCCTTGTAATATCTTATTATTTAAACTGATGTGGTAGATTTTGAAGATAGTATAGGAATGGCATTAATAAGTTTGCTGGAATATATCATAAGAGAAGATGAGATTTGTTGGGATTTTTAACACGGAGGGTTAGCCACCCAGGATAACCAAATAAAGTCAGTGTCATCAAGGACTGTCTATATGATATCCATTTGGGGCCTTTAATCTTGTCCCCTAGGATGTGACCCACAACAGTTGACTAACACCCAGGTACCCACTAATTACTAGGTGAACAGGGACATTAGGTGTATGGAAACATGCCAAATGTTTCTACCCATGCTGGGATTGAACCACAGACAGTCAGTGCATTTTCAACTGAGCCACAGGATACCAGTAACTAAGTTGGTTTTTAAAAGGCAGGACAGTGGACTTACATGTATGAGATCAGTACTGTTCTAACTTTAAAGAAGAAGAAAGGTGACATGAGACACTAGTATCAGGGATTTACCACAGATGATAAATTCTTTCTCTCCCACAGAGAGAAAGTATTCCATCTTGGTATTTCATTGCCCTGTTGTAGTAGGGCAATGAAACCAATAAACCTAAAATTCAGGCTATTAAATAAGCTGTTAAAAGATGAATTAAGCAGAGTAATGTATTAAAAAATGCATAGAAGGTGGTGGAGGCCATAGAAATAAATGTGGAAACTTTTTGCCAGCTGGTGGCTTCTTCAGTCCAAAACAGAAAAGATTATTAAATCTAAAAGAATAAGAGAAGTATCCTTAAAGAAGAACTCTAAAATCTGGAACTCCCTGCCCGAAAACTCTACAACTGCAGACTCGCCCACCATTTTCAAAACTATTGTTAAAAATCACCTTATCTCCCTAACACACCCCTTCATCAGCTAACTATGTGAAAACCACTGATTCTTTTTTTTTGTATTATGAACACGTCCAAAACAAAATAGACTTACTCTCATTATCTATAATTCCCCCTATTTTACACTAACACTCACCCAAATGACTGTAAACATAAAATTCCTAATACAGTGGACCCCCGGTTCGCAATGCTAATCCGTTCCTGAGAGCTCATCGTAAACCAAAAATATCGGAAAGCGAATCAATTTTCCCCGTAAGAAATAATGGAAATCAAATTAATCCGTGCAAGACACCCAAAAGTATGAAAAAAAAAACTTTTACCACATGAAATATTAAGTTTAATGCAATAGAATAGTAATTACAATAACAACAATAACAATAAATAACAATATATAACGAAAGAATAATTCACACTTACCTTTAATGAAGATCTGGTGATGATTGATGGGATGGGAGGAGGGGAGAGTGTGGATGGTGTTAGCATTTAGAAGGGGAATCCCCCTCCATTAGGACTTGAGGTAGCAAGTCCTTTTCCGGGGTTACTTCCCTTCTTCTTTTAATGCCACTAGGACCAGCTTGAGAGTCACTGGACCTCTGTCGCACAACATAACTGGCAGCCTCACCATGCCTAATCACACTATGTATGCCACTATAATTCTTAAATCTTTCAAACCAACTTTTGCTGGCCTTAAATTCACTCACATCACCACTAGTTGCAGGCAATTTTTTTACCAAATCGTCATGCAACTGCCTAGCCTTTTCACAAATGATTGCTTGAGAGATGCTATCTCCTTCTATCTGTTTTTCATTTATCCACACCAATAACAGTCTCTCAACATTTTCTAACACTTGCAGTCGCTGTTTCGTAATCACAGTTGCACCTTTTGCAAGAACAGCTTCCTTGATTGCCGTTTTCTTGCTCACTATGGTAGAGATGGTTGATTGGGGTTTACTATACAACCTGACCAGCTCCGACACGCACTCCACTTTCGTACTTTGCAATTATCTCTTTCTTCATTTCAACAGTCATTAGCACCCTTGGTCTCGAAGGGTTGGCACTGGGAGCTTTCTTGGGGCCCATGGTGACTTATTTTGCAAAAACAGGCACCAAAAACAGTGATAATATGGATAATATGGAATGTACTGAATGTATCCTTAGATGCGCGCACACTGGCTGGCTTGTAAACACTGGCACACACGGGGCAGTTCAGGCCACATGTGGACACGTGTCGTACGAACCACATCGCATACCGGGTTTTGTATCGGGAAGCGAGGCAAATTTTCTGCGATATAATGCATCAGTTACCGGATTTATCGGATACCGATAGCATCGCGAACCGGGGGTCCACTGTACTATAGTTATTGCCTAATAAATCTTAAGTTAATCCTAAACTTGCCTGAAATACTCTTCCAGTATAGGAACTTTTATAGAAACTGTATCATGCCAAGATAAAACCATTCCCATTACTAAATTTACTAATTGTAATATTGTTATATGTTTTGTACTACAGTGGAACCTCAAAAATCGAACATATCACATATTGAACGTTTCGAAAATAGGACCATTTTTTCGGACAAACTGTGTCCCTATTATCGAACGCGCCCCTATTTTCGGACTGCCGGGTACGGGACCTGTCTGCCGCCCGCTCTGTCCACGTCCCCGCGCAGGCGCCGTGAGCAGTCTAGCTTTGTTTATGCTTGAGTGAACACTAACCTGTGCTCTCATTCACGCATTTTACGATTATTTTGTTGTGTTTAGTGCTTGTGGGACTGTGAAATAAGCTGCCATGGGCCCAAAGAAACTTGCTAGTGGTACCCCTGTTGTAAAGAAAGTGAGAAACACCATAGATGTGAAGAAGGAAATAATACAGAAGTATGAGAGTGGTGTGAGACTTGTTGAGCAAAGTGAGAAACACCATAGATGTGAAGAAGGAAATAATACAGAAGTATGAGAGTGGTGTGAGACTTGTTGAGCTTGCCAAGATGTATGGGAAAAACAAGTCGACCATCAGTTCTATCCTGTCAAAGAAAGAACAAATCAAGGAAGCTGATGTTGTGAAAGGTGTTAATATAGGGAGTGGATGAGGTGCCTTCTTCAAAGATTAAGGAGATTTGTGCCAAGTGGAATGATGTCCAAATGTTTGTGCAGAAGTACCACCCTGAGCAAGCTGAAACAAGCCATCTTTGCAACAAGTTCAGTGACAGAACCATGTCCCATTTTAGGGAAATGTTAAAGAGGCGCCAAAAACAGAGGACTGTGGACAGTTATTTTGTGAAACAGGGGTCCAGTGACTCTCAAGCTGGTCCTAGTGGCATTAAAAGACAGAGAAGGGAAGTAACCCCAAAGAGGGCTTTACCTGAAGTTCTCATGGAGGGGGATTCTCCTTCCAAACACTAACCCCAACTCCCTCTCTCCTCCTCCCTATCTTCCAGATGCCATCACCAATCTTCAATAAAGGTAAGTAAAAATGTTATTTTATATGTATTACTATACATAATTAAAAACTCAGACTTTTCGAATTTAGAACTAGCTCCTGGAACGGATTAAATTCGATTTTTGAGGTTCCACTGTACCTCACTATTATCAATCTAATTAATGTTAATCACTTCAGTTACCTAACCTTTGTATCAGTATGCAATAATGTATATTAAAATATACTGCTCCATAACCTCTGTCAGTATAGAGTAAGAATTGGGCTTAGTCTGCCCAAAATGCCTAGGCATGCTAGTGGCCTTATTTGTAATTAATATGTGACCCTGTGGCCTGGCTGGCAAAGCTCTCACTTCACATATGGAGGGCCCGGGTTCGATTCCTGGTGGGGTAGAAACATTTTGACGCGTTTCCTTACACCTGTTGTTCTGTTCACCTAGCAGCAAGTGGGTACCTGGGTGTTAGTCGACTGGTGTGGGTCACATCCCAAAATTCCTTCTATCTTGTGCCAACTGAGCCCACGGAAGTCACCGAGATTATAAAGTCACTTAAAAATAACTCAGGGAATCTGTCTCATGTCCCACCATTATTGTACAAGCGAGTGGCCCATGTCCTTTCGCATGCTATTTCATTACTTTTTAACAAGTCACTAACTAGCACCTTCCCGAAACTACTCAAGACAGCAAGGGTTACACCAATACATAAAGGTGGTGACCCTACAGATGTAAACAACTATAGACCAATATCAGACTTACCATTGCTATCCAAAATCTTTGAGAAACTCGTGCACAGGAGACTATATTCATTTATAATGGCACAAAACATACTCAACCCCTGCTAGTTTGGATTCAGGAAAAATAAAAGCACTAATGATGCAATTGCAAAAATGCTAGATCTGCTTTACACAGCATTGGAAAATAAGGAATATCCACTAGGAATTTTTATTGATCTAAGAAAAGCTTTTGACACAGTAAACCATGGCATCCTACTCCACAAACTTGACCATTATGGTATAAGAGGCCATGCGCTTGCATATTTCAAATCCTACCTTACTAATAGGTATCAGTATGTCATCATTAAAGACACATCATCATCAACACGGCCACTTGATACTGGAGTTCTGCAGGGAAGTGTCCTTGGTCCCCTGGCTTCCTCATTTACATCAGTGATCTTCCAAACGTATCCCAACACCTGAAACCCATTCTCTTTGCTGATGACATGACTTATGTCATCTCTCACCCTAATCTTGCCACCCTCAATATCATTGTTAACAAGGAACTGCTCAAAATATCGACTTGGATGACGGCCAATAAACTTACACTTAGCACTGACAAAACCCACTACATTATGTTTGGTAGCAGAGCAGGTGTTGCGCAACTTAACATTAAGATCGACAACACTCTAATTGCCAGACATAATGAGGGCAAATTCCTAGGCCTATACCTCGACAACAACCTGAATTTCAGCACCCATATCCAACACATAACAAAAAAAGTATCCAAAACGGTTGGGATCCTCTCCAAGATACGATACTATGTGCCGCAAAATGCCCTTCTCACACTACACCATTCACTCATTTATCCATACCTCACCTATGCAATTTGTGCTTGGGGATCAACTGCAGCAACACACCTAAAGCCAATAATAACCTAACAAAAAGCCGCAGTAAGAATAATCACTAAATCCCATCCCTGGCAACACCCCCCCCCCCCCCCCACTCTTCATAGATCTAAACTTACTCCTTGTTCAGAACATCCACACTTACTACTGTGCAATCTACATCTACAGGACCTTAAATTCCAATATTAACCTTGACCTAAAATGCTTTCTTGATAGTTGTGACAGGACCCACAGGCATAACACCAGACACAAACATCTCTATGACATTCCCCGTGTCCGACTAAACCTTTACAAAAATTCAGTGTATGTCAAAGGCCCTAAAATCTGGAACACCCTACCTGAAAACTCTAGAACTGCAGACACATTCATCACCTTCAAAACTACCGTTAGAAAACATCTTATCTCCCTGATACACCCCGTCAACTAACTACATGAAAACCACCTGGTGGTTCACACTCACTCACTCACCCATTTGACTATAAACACAGAAATACGAATCTTAATCTTAAAATAATGAATCCTAACTAGTCATAAGTTTGCCTGTGATACTACAATATAGAAACTATGTATTGTGCCAAAACAAAAGCGTTCACATTGCTAAACTCACAAACTAGTATTTAGTCACTTAGTCATAATACCAACTTACTCCATAATTTGTAATAATTTAGAGTTAAGAATTAATCTAAGTCTGCCCGAAATACCTAGCCATGCTAGGTGTCCTAGTGGCCCCCTCTGTAATTAGTATTTTATTACATGTAAACCACACAATAACCAAAATCTGTAAACCCCACATTGTAATCCTTATAGAGAATAAACTTGATTGATTGAATAAGGTCATCAGAAATCGGTAATCTGGCCAATTTCACACAAATTTCAAGAGATGCCAATTTCAAAATACGGTCCAGAATAATATTTTCTCAGTTCATTAGTCACATCTCCAGGCCCCTCTTATATTACTCTTGCTTTCCATTTTGAATTTTTATTCACACAAAAAAAAAGAAAATTTACTGTTATGTAGACTACCGCATTATTGTAATAATTGTATAAATAATGTCAACCCATTCATGACTGTGTATTTAGACCAGCCAGTTGGACACGTATTGGACAGTAATGTCATTTGTTTACTCTTGAACATTGGCAAAAATCGAACTTTTCTGCTACTTTGAGCTCAATTTCAAGATACTTTCTGTCATGAAACCAATCAAAATCATATACATGTATATTTCTCTAATATATCTTCCATTCTATCAAATGAGACAAAAAAAAAAATGAGAATACAACCATAAAAACCATGTGAAAATACACTACAAAGTCACCAAAAACACAGTTGTATATTTTCTCGCTATGCACTGCATGCTGCAGGATTTTTTTTTATATAACGCACATTTACCACACAGGCCTATTCTCTCATATGTAGGCCAAAATTTACCAGTCACAGCTTATTTGAGTGAGCTTTGAATTAAGATGTTTCCCCTGCACTGCAGGCTTTTTAAAGTCTGACACATCGCCTGCACAGCAAGGATTTCCATTCAGATAAAAAAAAGCTATAAGCATTTTCATTCAGATAAAAAAAAACTAGAGTAGGGCTCCACTTATACGGCAGGTTAGGTTCCAGGCTACCGCCGTAAAGCGGAAATCGCCATAAAGTGGAACACCCTTTTTTTTCCCTTATAAATGCATACAAATACTAGATAACAAGTTTACACTAACATATATTAAGTTAGCAATAGAACTAGGCATTAAAAAACAATAAAAAAGTACAATTCACACATAGTGCACTCATTACTTACCTTAAAATATTTATAGTCTTAATCTAGGGTGAGACAAGGAGTATTTATTGTAAGAAATCAAGTGTGGTATGTATGGTAGTCAGCCGGGCTACCATACCAGGCCACCCCACCTACACATAATATTCTATTACATTTAAGCATCCCAGAGCGATAAAATGCATATACAGTTTACTCATTACTTACCTTAAAATATTTGTAGTCTTAATCTAGGGTGAGATGAGTAGTATATATTGTAAGAAATCAAGTGTGGTATGTATGGTAGTCAGCCGGGCTACTATACCAGGCCATTCCACCCACATATACTATTCTGTATGTAAGCTTCCCAGAGGATAAAATGCATATACAGTTCACTCATTACTTACCTTAAAATATTTGTAGTCTTAATGTAGGGTCAGGGGTGAGTAAACGAGATAAAACGAATAAATCAGAAAGAGAATGAGTACGTGAGGAAGGACAGGCGCAGAGTCATGTAAACAAACCAGGCGAACGTCAGTTTTGTAAACAAAGTGTACACGTCTGGTTTGTGTACAAGTTACATTGTGTACAAGTTGTCTCTACATTGATACAGTAGAATAAATAAAGAAGAACGCTCTGAGTGAAAGCAATGGAAATAAGTCACTCTGTCTGACTTTTTGGGTTATCCTAGGTTCTCTACACATGCTGTTATGTATGATAATCTATGTAACTGTATTTGTGTATACCTGAATAAACTTACATACATACTGAAGGAATAATTTTCTACAGTTACCCCCAGTAACACATTTTTTCTTATGTTAGACTAGAGAAAATGTTTTTCTTGCCGTCACTTGTACAAGTTATCTGGCTATGACATCTTATATTTGTTTATTTATTCTATTGTGGGGTGTATTTATCATCTTTATATGTTATGTATCGTGTTTATTATATAATTTGAAAAAATATCATGGATGGATTAATGAAAATGTGTATATTAAGGTAATATACGACATTTAATGAGACTCGGTGATTATTATTATTACTATTATTTCTAGTATGGCGTCATTTGTGCAAGTCGTCTGGTTACCACATCTCATATTTATGTTTATTTATTCTATTGTGGGGTGTATTTATCATCTTTATATGTTATGCATCGTGTTTATTATATAATTTTGAAAAAATATCATAGATGTATTAATGAAAATGTATATATTAACGTAATATATGACATTTAAATGAGACTCAGTGATTATTATTATCATTACTAATATGAAGACTCGAGATATAAGACACTGATTTTAATGTGTACCTGCATGCCAGCACAGTATGTAAGTTTATTTAGATACAGGTATACATAAGTATAATAGAGTATATATAAAATATGAAATAACTTTTAAAAACACTTGAAATTTTGGAGTTTCCAGATATAATGGAGAGACTTAGTGCTTACGGATCTCACAGAGAATGTAAACAAACCGGGTGGGGCGTGGTGACCGTATTAGAAAGTCAGGTGGGGGGAGCCGTATAGCGAGTTTTGGGCATAATTTGAAATGACCATATTAGCAGAATGCCGTAAAGCGGGGCCGTACTGCATAAGCATTTCTGTTCAGATAAAGTAATAAGCATTTCCATTCAGACTTGAAAAGGCTTTCTGTGCAGGAGAAACATTGTCTTAAAGGATTTCTAATTACTGCTTATGTTTTTATCTACTACAGTTTGTTGGTACAGTAGACTGTCATTTAACGTGATAGTTACATTCCTGAAAATGCCATGTTAGGTAAAAACTGTGTAAGATGAACTGAAGAACTTATGGGAAAAATGGGGTTATGTTCCTGGAAGCCCCCAAAAGTCAACAGTTCTTACAAAAATAAAAGTGAGCATGTAATTGTAGTTCATTGTTGTGATATATTACTGCTTAAGACTACAAATACAATAGAAATAATAGTATTTCTTACCGTAAATTGTGGGTAATGGTGTTTGTGGATGATTGTGAAGAGAGTGGATATGCATGGTGTGGCCCTACTGGGCTGAGGTGGATGGTTGTTGGTTGTCAGCAGAAGTGGATGGTAGAGGTTCTGGTACCGAAGTCGATGGTTATATTGGAGTGTGCATAAATTCTGTAATGGATCTTTGGGCTCTTTTACCCTGCAGTACCTGACGTTAAGGCTTCATCAGCTGGTCTAGACCCTGTTTCAAAGCACTGCTTCTAGATTTTTCAGGGCCCTCTTCAGTGAAAAGTTTGCTAGTTTAGCAGCAACATGGAACTGCTCATGTAACTGCTGCAGTGTTAACTGTTTTTCTTCAGGTTCTTTTTCATCTTCTGTTATGTGGCTTCCTTGTATCTGTGCATCAAGCTCTGCCAATATTTCCTTTGGGCTCCTGTTTTCATCATCATCATCATCATCTAAGAGCTCATTCACATCTTCTTCATTCATATATTCAAAACCATCACCTGGTAATCTTGCCAGCTGAACAATTTCCTGAATCTGACTCTCAAGCAAAGGAAAACCAGTGAAAGAATTAATTCCAGAAGGCCATAACTTTCCTCAGCCTGCATTTAATGTTGATTGGGGCACTTCATTCCATGCACTTCTAGCATAGTTGATAGTATCTGCAATGTTAAATTTATTCCAGAAGCTTGGTACTGCCAAGTTGGAGTCAGAGTCCATTGATGCAACTAGTTTTTTCAGAACTTTTTTTGTGTAGTTACACTCCCTTATCCAGTGGTTGAATTAGAGATGTTGTATTTGGAGGTAAAAATACAACTTTTACATGTGGGGTCACATCCAACAAAGTTTGTGGATGAGTACGGGAATTATTAAGAATGAAGAGAGCCTTGAATGCAAGGTTCTTGCTGTGCAGATAAAACGACTTCAGGAATAAAGTGATGCTTAAACCAGTCAATAAATATTTTCTCTGTCATCCATGCTGACTGGTTTGCCCTCCAAATTACTGGTAAGGTGTTTTTATCTACACCTTTCAAACATGAGGATTCTTAGAGTGGTAAATAACCATGGGCTTATGCTTGAAATCACCTGATGCATTACTGCAAAGGAGCAGGGTGAAGTGATCCTTTGCTGTCTTGAAGCCCAGTGCACTTTTCTCTTGCTGTCTGATATAAGTTCGTGTTGGCATTTTCTTCCAAAAAATACTTGTCTTGTCAGCATTAAACACTTGATGTGGCTAATAGCCACCCTCAGAAATAATTTCCTGCAATTCAGCTGGGAAATTACTTGCTGCTGTATGATCAGCTGAAGCACTTGCACCAGAAAACTTAATATTATGTAACTTATTATGCAACTTAACCCTTTGACTGTCGCGGCCGTATATATACGTCTTACGAGGTACCGTGTTTGACGTATATATACTCATAAATTCTAGCGGCTTCAAATCAAGCAGGAGAAAGCTGGTAGGCCCACATGTGAGAGAATGGGTCTGTGTGGTCAGTGTGTACCATATAAAAAAAATCCTGGAGCACGCAGTGCATAATGAGAAAAAAAAACTCCGACCATTTTTTTTAATTAAAATGCCGACTTTGTGGTCTATTTTCGTATAGTATTTATGGTTGTATTCTCATTTTCTTGGTCTCACTTGATAGAATGGAAAACATATTATAGAAATAGAGGTGATTTTGATTGATTTTACTATAAAAAGAACCTGGAAATGGAGCTCAATGCAGGGAAAATGTTTGATTTTTGCCAATGTTCAAAAGTAAACGAATGATGTCATTGTCCAATAAATGTCCAACTAGCCATTCTAATAAGCAGTCATGAATGGGTTGATGTTATTTATACAATTATTGCAGTATTGCAGTAGTCTGCATAATAGTAAGTCTTCTATTTTTTGTTTGAATAAAAATTCAAAATAGAAAGCAAGAGTAATATCAGAGGTGCCTGGAGATATGACTGATGAGCAAAGAAAATGTTATTTTAGAGTCAGGAATGTCTGCATTGTTCATTCTGGACCTTATTTTGAAACTGTCATATTTTTTAATTTTCGTGAAATTGGCCAAATTGCAAATTTCTGACCTCATTATTGGGTAGTTAAAATCGGTAAATGGGCAGTTTCTTGTACTCAATCGATAGAAAAAATGAAGTTCTAAAGAAATAGCTATGCGTTTGGTTGACTGGAACAATGGAATTAGCGGAAAATAGGGCTCAAAGTGGGCGAAATCGCCGATTTGTAAATATCGCTGAGGTCGCTAACTTCGTGAGAGCACAATTCCGTCAGCTTTCCATCAAATTTCGCTTTTTTGGTGTCATTACAATCGGGAAAAGATTCTCTATCATTTCATAAGAAATTTTTTTTTTTTTTTTTTTTTAAATTTTGCGACACCAGGAGACACCTCAGGATTGGGGGTTGCGACAGTCAAAGGGTTAAAATTGTGGAAGTTGTGCTAAACCTACACTCTTTTGCAGGTCTTCCTTCCTTATCACACACTGCTTTAAGCAACTATAAGGCCTTTTCCCTAATTAGGTTGAAATTAAGTGATGCACCTTTTTTTGTCTTTTGTTTGACCCACTCAAGCAACAAGTTTTCTGTTTTATTTACTTGTTGTGATCTATATGTCGGTCTTTTCATGAAACGACGTCTTGGGTTATTCATTACACAAGCTCGTATATTCACCTTGTTCTTTTTAATTGTACAAATGGACGCTTCATTAAGGCCATAGGCCCTCAGTATATCCACCACATGTGAGCCACTCTTAAGCTTATCTAATATCTCGATTTTCTTTGTAATTCCTAGACATAAATGCTTAAACCTTTTCTTGCCACTTTCAGCAACACTTGTATGCCTACTGGGTGCCATGATTGCTAGGCAGATGCAAGATATGGCAATTAAAAGATCCAGCAAAAATAAACACATCTAGAGAGTACAGTTCTACATGCATACGAACCCAAGACTAGGACAAGGGTGGTGGAGGGTTGCGAGGGTTGTGGAAGTGGCAGAAGATGGTGGGGGTGGCAAAGGGTCGTTGGGGGTAGCGGGGGATGGTGGTAGGTCTGTTCCATTGACTCAGTGGTTTAATCCACAGCCAGAAGTATCCTGCAGCTGACACTCCAAATTTTTTTCCTTCCCGCAAACTGAACTGTGTTAAATTAATTTTACGAAGTGTTGTATAAAATCGTGCTGCAATTCTTCAGTCATGCTATAACCGAATCATGCCAAATAAACTTGTATTAAATGATGGTCTACCGTATTCCCATATTATCTACCATTACAACTGATCACCTATATATTTCCTGTGTATCTTTACAGGCCCACACATACATAGTCATGGAGCTCTTAGAAGGAGGGGAATTACTTCAACGGATTAGAAAACACGAAAGGTTCACAGAGGCACAAGCGTCGGTTATTATGAGAAGTTTAGTATCTGCAGTTAACTTCATGCACAGAAAAGGCATTGTACACAGGGACCTGAAACCTGAGGTAAGAATTTTTTTTTACATTTCAGCAAAAGCACTGTCTTTTGCACACTAGGTTGTGTATGTTTTTGTATTTCTCATTTCTTGACCTGTTGTACTTTCTCTTTCATCTGTCTTTTTATATACAAGCAGTTGTTATAGAAAATTATAAAAAAGAAAAGTTGTAAACAAGAATGTAATTATTGTATAATACACCACAACCTTATTAAGTAAAGTTCTAAAATTCTAAATGCAAAGTGCATATATTTTCTACATTATATTTTTAATGAATTTCTATCATTTTTGTTCATCATTGCCATTTAGAGGCATATTCACATCTCTAATAATGAAGTGAAAATTCTAAAAAAAAAAAAAAAAAAAAAAAAAAAAAAAAAAAAAAATGTACATTCAGAAAACTGAAGCACAGAGATTACAAGGTGTGGTGTTAACACTGGTGTAAGTCAGTGGGCTCAGGAAGACTGACTGCAGTGGTTTGCACATTTAGAGGATAAAAGAAATAAAATAGATAGGAAGAGATAAAGATGATTTCAGGAAGTGTTGGAGGAAGAGGGGGTGAAGGTTTTGAGTGCTGGGGGGTGGGGGTTGAACATCCAGCAAATTTGTGTGAGCATGTTAGATCATAGTGGAGGCAAGTAGTTCTTTCTTTTGGTTTGATGTGCTGTTGGAGTGTGAACAGGATAACATTTATCAGGGGATTCAAGGAAACCGAGTCTTGGAGGTAGGAAGTACAGTACCTGAACTCTGAGGGAGGGGATGGTGATGTTGCAGTTCGGAGGGTTGTATTAAATGTTATGTCTCCACGCTTCTGGCAAGACAGCTGTTGAATGAATGATGGTGACTGTTTCCTTATTTTTTTGTCACTCTACCTTGGTGGGAGATGACCAGTATTAAAAAAAAAAATTATACAAAGCATTAAACTTGTATGGGTCATTTGGTTCAGTGTAGAGGCTGGAACTTCCATCAGCTGATCACACAACACCCTCTACCTATCTGTATTCCTCTAGTTTAAACTTTTGTAAAGGTATGTGAAAAAGATTACAAGGCATATATAATCTCTGTGGTTTTGGAGATATCTTATGGAAAAGGTGTAGAGAACTGTGGAAGGAGTTGTATAAGTATGGAATTAAAGAAAAGTTAATGCTGTGATAAAGTTTTATGACGGTAGCAAAAATTGTGATTAGGCAGTTGTGTATTAACTTTTTTTTTCTCTCATAATTGAAAAAATGGGAAGGTTCTTAGGTTCTGAAGAATGGATGGGAAGGTTGTGTTTTGTTGCATCATTTTTATTATGATCTATACTTTTCTGAGAAGACAGCAAAAGAGTAATAGTGTATATGTTTTTCTATTTTTAAGGGGGGATGGGAGGGGTCCATTGGCCTTGGTATGATATTGTCATTGTCAAGAAATGCTGAGATATTAGAAACTGTTAGAAAGTATTTAGAGAACCAAAGAAAAATCATCTCCCACAATATTTTTCCATTTTTCCAACATATGCATTTCTATTTTATTAATTACAGCAGTAATAACATAAAAGGTGAAATTCAAATAAAATTTAAGATTTGTGTATGTTTCTTTTCCACAGAATCTTCTTTTCAAAAATTCATCAGAAGACTCAGAAATTAAAATAGTAGATTTTGGCTTTGCTCGCACAATGCCAGATAAAGATAAAGATGGAAGTATGAAAACTCCTTGCTTCACTCTCCACTACGCAGCTCCTGAGGTCTTGCGACAAGCAGTTCAACAAGGAGCTGCTGGATATGACGAGACCTGTGACTGGTGGAGCTTGGGCGTTATTCTAGTAAGTCCAACATTCTAGCAGCATTTTATTTATTAGTAAATTAGTTATTTATCTTTACATCTTTAGTTGCCAAACTATGCAGCTAGAACCAAATTGAGGCAGAGATATGAAGGGGAATGTTCAGCAGAGAGGTGGTGAACAGAATATCCTTGAAGGAGGTAGTGTACGTCAACTTATAGAATGTGACACAACAGTTCAGTATACAAAGCGCCATGAATATCGGTATTTTTAGCACAAAGAAATAGTCTCCAGTATCTAGAGAGGAAAGCTTTTCAAGCAGCCAGTCATAGTTTAATAATTAAACTATTGTGTACTACTTTGATAGTGGTACACGGACTAAAAAAAAAAAAATAGTGTAAAATGTAATAAAGTAGTATTCATCAGGGGTAACACTTAAGAACTCAAAGTGAAATGCAATAAGAGATTAATGCGATATAAGGGGAAAGAGGGAGATCCTCCCTTTTTTCCCCCCTTCAAGTCTTCCTTCCTCAAATAATACTTGTCATTTTTTAAAAGTGAAATGAGTGACTGATGGTGCACAAACCACTGTGCACCCCACAGAAATAAATTTGAACAAATTTACAGTAAAGAATGTGAAGAAAAATATAGACAGGCAGTGAGCAATGGGATATGACCATCTTCCAGATGTCATTTAATGACTAACCATTCACAGAATTGCTAGGTCTTTTGTTTTATAGGAATT
This sequence comes from Cherax quadricarinatus, assembly GCF_038502225.1. NCBI lineage: Eukaryota > Metazoa > Arthropoda > Malacostraca > Decapoda > Parastacidae > Cherax > Cherax quadricarinatus. The sequence goes on along the minus strand of NC_091324.1, from coordinate 1,540,706 downwards.
AATAGAAAACCATTTTAAGACAAAAATATTACAGTAATAAATTTTTTTTTAATTATTATTAACACATCGGCCATTTCCCACCAAGACAGGGTGGCCCAAAAAAAGGAAAACTTCCATCATCATTCACTCCATCACTGTCTTGCCAGAGGCATGCTTACAGTACAGTTATAAAACTGCAGCATTAAAAATCAAGTGGTCATTTAATGACCAAGATAGGGGCTATTCACAGATGACACTAATATCTACTCCCACTCAAACCCAGCTATACTTAGAGACACTGAACGAGCTTCTAAAAATATTTATTATTTATTATCACACTGGCCGATTCCCACCAAGGCAGGGTGGCCCGAAAAAGAAAAACTTTCACCATCATTCACTCCATCACTGTCTTACCAGAAGGGTGCTTTACACTACAGTTTTTAAACTGCAACATTAACACCCCTCCTTCAGAGTGCAGGCACTGTACTTCCCATCTCCAGGACTCAAGTCCGGCCTGCCGGTTTCCCTGAACCCCTTCATAAATGTTACTTTGCTCACACTCCAACAGCACGTCAAGTATTAAAAACCATTCGTCTCCATTCACTCCTATCAAACACGCTCACGCACGCCTGCTGGAAGTCCAAGCCCCTCGCACACAAAACCTCCTTTACCCCCTCCCTCCAACCCTTTCCTAGGCCGACCCCTACCCCGCCTTCCTTCCACTTCAGACTGATACACTCTTGAAGTCATTCTGTTTCGCTCCATTCTCTCTACATGTCCGAACCACCTCAACAACCCTTCCTCAGCCCTCTGGACAACAGTTTTGGTAATCCCGCACCTCCTCCTAACTTCCAAACTACGAATTCTCTGCATTATATTCACACCACACATTGCCCTCAGACATGACATCTCCACTGTCTCCAGCCTTCTCCTCGCTGCAACATTCATCACCCATGCTTCACACCCATATAAGAGTGTTGGTAAAACTATACTCTCATACATTCCCCTCTTTGCCTCCAAGGACAAAGTTCTTTGTCTCCACAGACTCCTAAGTGCACCACTCACCCTTTTCCCCTCATCAATTCTATGATTCGCCTCATCTTTCATAGACCCATCCGCTGACACGTCCACTCCCAAATATCTGAATACATTCACCTCCTCCATACTCTCTCCCTCCAATCTGATATCCAATCTTTCATCACCTAATATTTTTGTTATCCTCATAACCTTACTCTTTCCTGTATTCACTTTTAATTTTCTTCTTTTGCACACCCTACCAAATTCATCCACCAATCTCTGCAACTTCTCTTCAGAATCTCCCAAGAGCACAGTGTCATCAGCAAAGAGCAACTGTGACAACTCCCACTTTATGTGTGATTCTTTATCTTTTAACTCCACGCCTCTTGTCAAGACCCTCTCATTTACTTCTCTTACAACCCCATCTATAAATATATTAAACAACCACGGTGACATCACACATCCTTGTCTAAGGCCTACTTTTACTGGGAAATAATTTCCCTCTTTCCTATGTACTCTAACTTGAGCCTCACTATCCTCGTAAAAACTCTTCACTGCTTTCAGTAACCTACCTCCTACACCATACACCTGCAACATCTGCCACATTGCCCCCCTATCCACCCTGTTATATGCCTTTTCCAAATCCATAAATGCCACAAAGACCTCTTTAGCCTTATCTAAATACTGTTCACTTATATGTTTCACTGTAAACACCTGGTCCACACACCCCCTACCTTTCCTAAAGCCTCCTTGTTCATCTGCTATCCTATTCTCCGTCTTACTTTTAATTCTTTCAATAATAACTCTACCATACACTTTACCAGGTATACTCAACAGACTTATCCCCCTATAATTTTTGCACTCTTTTGTCCCCTTTGCCTTTATACAAAGGAACTATGCATGCTCTCTGCCAATCCCTAGGTACCTTACCCTCTTCCATACATTTATTAAATAATTGCACCAACCACTCCAAAACTATATCCCCACCTGCTTTTAACATTTCTATCTTTATCCCATCAATCCCGGCTGCCTTACCCCCTTTCATTTTACCTACTGCCTCACGAACTTCCCCCACACTCACAACTGGCTCTTCCTCACTCCTACAAGATGTTATTCCTCCTTGCCGTATACACGAAATCACAGCTTCCCTATCTTCATCAACATTTAACAATTCCTCAAAATATTCCCTCCATCTTCCCAATACCTCTAACTCTCCATTTAATAACTCTCCTCTCTATTTTTAACTGACAGATCCATTTGTTCTCTAGGCTTCCTTAACTTGTTAATCTCACTCCAAAACTTTTTCTTATTTTCAACAAAATTTGTTGATAACATCTCACCCACTCTCTCATTTGCTCTCTTTTTACATTGCTTCACCACTCTCTTAACCTCTCTCTTTTTCTCCTTATACTCTTCCCTCCTTGCATCACTTCTACTTTGTAAAAACTTCTCATATATAACTTTTTCTCCCTTACTACTCTCTTTACATCATCATTCCACCAATCGCTCCTCTTCCCTCCCGCACCCACTTTCCTGTAACCACAAACTTCTGCTGAACACTCCAACACTACATTTTTAAACCTACCCCATACCTCTTCGACCCCATTGCCTATGCTCTCATTAGCCCATCTATCCTCCAATAGCTGTTTATATCTTTCCCTGGTTTAGAAAGACACGTAAGCAAACACTATAACATATTTATTAGAAAACGTTTCGGTCCTGGGACCTTGATCACAGAAGTGATCAAGGTCCCAGGACCGAAACGTTTTCTAATAAATATGTTATAGTGTTTGCTTACGTGTCTTTCTAAACCAACTTGTCGGTATTTATTACCAAGGTTTATACCATATCTTTCCCTAACTGCCTCCTCTTTTAGTTTATAAACCTTCACCTCTCTCTTCCCTGATGCTTCTATTCTCCTTGTATCCCATCTACCTTTTACTCTCAGTGTAGCTACAACTAGAAAGTGATCTGATATATCTGTGGCCCCTCTATAAACATGTACATCCTGAAGTCTACTCAACAGTCTTTTATCTACCAATACATAATCCAACAAACTACGTACTGTCATTTCGCCCTACATCATATCTTGTATACTTATTTATCCTCTTTTTCTTAAAATATGTATTACCTATAACTAAACCCCTTTCTATACAAAGTTCAATCAAAGGGCTCCCATTATCATTTACACCTGGCACCCCAAACTTACCTACCACACCCTCTCTAAAAGTTTTTCCTACTTTAGCATTCAGGTCCCCTACCACAATTACTCTCTCACTTGGTTCAAAGGCTCCTATACATTCACTTAACATCTCCCAAAATCTCTCTCTCTCCTCTGCATTCCTCTCTTCTCCAGGTGCATACACGCTTATTATGACCCACTTCTCGCATCCAACGTTTACTTTAATCCACATAATTCTTGCATTTACACATTCATATTCTCTTTTCTCCTTCCATAACTGATCATTCAACATTACTGCTACCCCTTCCTTTGCTCTAACTCTCTCAGATACTCCAGATTTAATCCCATTTATTTCCCCCCACCGAAACTCCCTTACCCCCTTCAGCTTTGTTTCGCTTAGGGCCAGGACATCCAACTTCTTTTCATTCATAACATCAGCAATCATCTGTTTCTTGTCATCTGCACTACATCCACGCACATTCAAGCATCCCAGTTTTATAAAGTTTTTCTTCTTCTCTTTTTTAGTAAATGTCAACAAACTCACTTTCATCATAGACAAAACATACTTCATGCTGTTTGGAAACAGTGCCTTAAATATCCAACTTAATATATCAATAAATGGCTCCCCTATTACAAGAGACACTGAGGGTAAATTTCTAGGTCTTCTCCTTGACTGTATTTTTAAATTTCATTCCCACATCTAGCATATCTCCAAGAAAATTTCCAACTCAGTAGGCATCTTTTTCAAAATATGATACTATGTGCCCCAAATGAAACTCCTTACCCAATACCACTCTTTAATATATCCCTACCTCGCTTATGGTATTTGTGCCCGGGAATCAACCACAGCCAACCACCTCAAACCTTTAATAACCCAACAAAAAGCTGCTGTGTGGATGATTACCGGCTCCTGTGCTAGACAACACACCCCACCACTTTTCAAAAGCCTGAACTTACTAAATATACGAAATATACACCCATATTATTATGCCTACTACATATACAGAACATTAAACTCCAATATAAACCCTCCGCTTAAACTTCTCCTTGATAGCTACAACTGAACACAGTCACAGTACAAAGCATAAGGCACTCTTTGACATCCCTCGTGTCAGTCTCACACTATGCAAAAATGCAATGCACATAAAGGGCCTGAAGATCTGGAATTCACTACCTGAACTGGTAAAGGATCCCCTGACAACTTATAAATTTAGGACTTTACTTAAAAATCATCTCATCTTTCAATACTAACCAAAACAATTTCTAATCAGTTGATCTATTAAACATCTGCCAATCCATGAAATATTACTGTTTGAACCATTATTTGTAATATTGTTTTTTTATGTGTAACTTCAAGATTATTATTATTATAAACCTCCTTGACTACCTCGCATCAGTGTGTATTAAGGTCAAATAAAGATTTTAATACAAGTTAACTACTCTTAACTTGTCTAGATTTAAGTATAGTTATTGTGTACTACGATTAGTCTGCCCGAAATGCCCTGACATGATAGTAACTTTCTTTGTACTGTACTTAGCAAACCAGAATTGTAATTACACATTTTAACCTTTACAAAGAAATAAACTCTTTATCTTTATCTTATGGTTTATTGGGCAAAAATTACATAAAGCAAATCTAATTTTCTCAAGAACTCATGATATAACCTGAGATGTAGACCAGGACAACAATTTTCTATATCTAATTCCTGTTTTTTTTACATTACTGAAGTGAGAGATCTGGGAGGGAGTGTAAAATAGATTAAATAAAATGCAAGTGCTATGTGCACAAGAGAACAGTGCCAAGGTCTGTGATTGAAGACTGTTAACCTGCTACTGGCAGATATAAAAAATATTGCCAGGAACAAGTGTAGAAGTTTTAATTAAAAAAGAAACCTTGTCACTTTCCATTAAGTGACATATCATTCAGGCTGTGAACCAGTGGGTTGCCAATAACAAAAGCCTGGTTGAACAGGCACTCAACAGTAAAGCATGGCCCCAGGCCAGGTTGCAAGGATAGAAAAGCTCAAATTCTGTAAAAAAAAAAAATCACAATCAAACCTTTATTTCTTTGCTAAGGTTACAGTGTGTGTTTACATTTTATAATTTGATTGGTACAAAGAAAGCCACTATCATACCTAGACATTTCAGGCAGACTTAACCTAATACATACTTAAAGACTACTTCAGTCTAGACAGGTGATGAGTGGTAGATTACAAATATTCAGTATTTTACTCTATTATTAATATGAGGTTGTATAATTAATAATACAAATGTACATTTTTAAGTTTGTAATAATTGCTTAATAGTTAAGGGATAAAATATTTGGGAGAGTTGCTTTAAATTTGGTTAGAGTTTAGCATAGTGTGGGTATGGTTGTTATTGAGAGATGAGGTGATTTTTCAGTATAGTCCTAAATTGATATGTGGGCAAGGGACCTATTGCTGATTCGAGCATAAAGTTCCAGATCTTCGGGCCCTTTATGTGCACTGCATTTTTGCATATGGTGAGACAGATACGAGGGGTGTCAAAAAGTGTTTTGTGCCTCGTGTTATGCCTGTGTGTTCTGTTGCAGCTGTCTAGGAAAAGTGTGAGTGGAGGGTTGATATTGGAGTTTAATGTTCTGTATATATAGCAGGCACAATAATAAGTGTGTATATTTTGTATATTAAGTTCAAGCTTTTGAAGAGTGATGGGGTGTGTTGTCTGGCGCAGGAGTTTGATCATCCGCACTGCCGCTTTTTGTTTGGGTTATTAAAGGTTTAAGGTGATTGGCCATGGTAGATCCCTAAGCATAAATACCATAGGTGAGGTAAGAGTATATTAGAGAGTGATATAAAGTAAGGAGCCCTTTGGGGTACATAGTATCATATCTTGGAAAGGATACCTACTGTTTTGGAAACTTTCCTGGAGTTTACCTGGAGAGAGTTCCAGGGGTCAACGCCCCCGCGGCCCGGTCTGTGACCAGGCCTCCTGGTGGATCAGAGCCTGATCAACCAGGCTGTTGCTGCTGGCTGCACGCAAACCAACGTACGAGCCACAGCCCGGCTGGTCAGGAACCGACTTTAGGTGCTTGTCCAGTGCCAGCTTGAAGACTGCCAGGGGTCTGTTGGTAATCCCCCTTATGTATGCTGGGAGGCAGTTGAACAGTCTCGGGCCCCTGACACTTATTGTATGGTCTCTTAACGTGCTAGTGACACCCCTGCTTTTCATTGGGGGGATGTTGCATCGTCTGCCAAGTCTTTTGCTTTCGTAGTGAGTGATTTTCGTGTGCAAGTTCGGTACTAGTCCCTCTAGGATTTTCCAGGTGTATATAATCATGTATCTCTCCCGCCTGCGTTCCAGGGAATACAGTTTTAGGAACCTCAAGCGCTCCCAATAATTGAGGTGTTTTATCTCCGTTATGCGCGCCATGAAGGTTCTCTGTACATTTTCTAGGTCAGCAATTTCACCTGCCTTGAAAGGTGCTGTTAGTGTGCAGCAATATTCCAGCCTAGATAGAACAAGTGACCTGAAGAGTGTCATCATGGGCTTGGCCATGATATATGCTGCATGTGGGTCTGAAATTTTAAGATTACAGTCAAAATGGAGACCTAGAAATTTCCATTCTCTCTAAATGACCAAACCACCTCAACAGCCCCTCTTCAGCCCTCTGACTAATACTTTTAGTAACTCCACACCTCCTCCTAATTTCCACACTGAATTCTCTGCATAATATTTACACCACACATTGCCCTTAGATAGGACATCCCCACTACCTCTGGCCTCCTTGCTGCAGCATTTACAATCCATGCTTCACACCCATATAAAAGTGTTGGTACCACCATACACTTGTACATTCCTTTCTTTGCCTCCATGGATAACAGTTTTTGCCTCCACAGATACCTCAACGCACCACTCACTTTTTTTCCTTCATCAATTCTATGGTTAACCTCATCCTTTGTAAACTCATCCACTGACAAGTCAACTCCTAAATATCTGAAAACATTTACTTCTTCCATACTCCCTCCCTCCAGTGTGATATCCAATTTTTCTTTAAATCGTTTCATTTAGATAAAGATTGATCTAAATTGTTTGAATATGCATAATTAAAAATTTAGAATTGTTGATTTTAAATCCATAAATTATTTTTTCAGTACACAATGTTGTCAGGCAGAGCACCTTTCCAGTCTAGAAGTAAAGATGACACGTCCGCTTCAATCATTGCCAGAATTAAGGGTGGAAGTTTTGACATGTCTGGGCCAGAATGGCTTGCAGTTTCATCACAAGCCAAAAAACTTATAAAAGGTATAGTATTAATATTTTTAAGGTATACAATAAAGCAAAAATCTTTAAATTTTTTGTAATGTAAAAGGACACAAGTGCAACTAATGTGACATTTTATTGTGGCAATGTTTCGCTCTCCAGGAGCTTTGTCAAGCCGGAGAGAGCGAAACGTTGCCACAATAAAATGTCACATTAGTTGCACTTGTGTCCTTTTACATTACATATTGTCGGTAATTCTACCAGCTTTATTACAAATTTTTTTGTGATGAAATAAATTTAAATGAAAGAAAAAGCATTAATCTTCATTAAGTGGAGTTGCCTGTCCATATTCCTAACTTCATAAATTACAGCCTCTCCTCATTTAGCGATGTACTCGTTTACCCAGGACTCAGACTTACGATGGGCTCTGACCATTATGCATACCTAAATAATGTATATTAGAGCTGATTTCTTCTATTCTGTTTATTACAATACTGTGGACCCTCATTTTTTGTAATTAATCCATTTCAGAGAGTGACTAATAGCGAAATTGATGATTTGTGAAAATATTTTCCCCATAAGAAATAATGTAAATCCAATTAATATGTTCCAGACCAAAATTATTAACAAAAAATATTTATTTTTTACATGAAATATAGATGTACATACACAGAAAACAATGAGACATGAAGAATAAAACAATAATAACATCACAATTACCTTCATTGAAGACTCTTGTTGGTGTATGAATAAAATGTCATTACTTATGTTAGGAATTGTGGTAACAGCAGGGGAGTGTGTTTGGTGACAGGACAAGATAGTCCTTCAATATGACACTAATATCAACTCTGCGGCTTATTCATCTATCATAGTTCATCTAATATGACATGAACAATATTAATAACATAGAAACATGACATATACTCTAGAATGAATAAAATATGTCATTATGTATGTCACGAGTGGTGTTGTGTTGTTGTTGTTGGTTGTATAAGGGTCACTGAAATCATAACCCTTACATGGTGGTGAATGTGGCAGCAGAGGCGGCAGTGTTGTTAGTAGCTCTATATACCTCCAATAACATTGGAGGAGTTAGTTTCGTGCTGTCCTTTCTCTATCAATTAATCGCTTAACTTGCTACACTGTTAATGCTACGCTTTATCGCTGGCTGGCGCTATAGCCTTTATTGACTTGTGCTGCTTTAATATCGTACATATTATAGAATCACTGAAGAAGGCACATTCTCCCCTCACTCTTCCTCCTCCACTTTGGTACTTTGCTACGAGTTCTTTCTTGAATTCTATCGTGTTTGTCACCTTTACCAAAGGGCTGGCACTAGGAGCTTTCTTATGGCCCATGGTGGCAGGAGTGGCAAGCACTAAAACGAATGTAATACAGTGGACCCCCGCATAACGATGGCATCACATAGCGATTATTTCGCATACCACTTACTTTAATCGCAAAATTTTTGCCGCGCATACCGATTAAAAACCCGCTCACCGATTTTCGTCCGAGACGCGTCCAATGTGCGCCCTCACCCAGCCTCACATGTGCCGCCCGTGCCATTGTTTACCAGGCAGCCTCCGCGCTAACATCCAAGCATACACTCGGAATATTTCGTATTATTACAGTGTTTTCGGTGGTGTTTCTGGAAAATAAGTGACCATGAGCCCCAAGAAAGCTTCTAGTGCCAACCCTGTGGTAAAAAGGGTGAGAATTAGTATGGAAATTAAGAAAGATTTTGAAGGGTTTGGGGCTAACCCTGAGAAGCCTATGCCAGTTGTGGAATCCATTGTGCCTACTTCAAAGATTAAGGAAATGTGTGCACAGTGGGTTGAACTGCAAACCTTTATGGATGAAAATCACCCTGACACAGCTGTTGCAAGCCGTGCTGGTGACTATTTCAATGACAATGTTGTGGCCCATTTTAGACAAATCGTAAAGGAACGGGAGGTACAGAGCTCTATGGACAGATTTGTTGTGCGACAGAGGTCCAGTGACTCTCAAGCTGGTCCTAGTGGCATTAAAAGAAGAAGGGAAGTAACCCCGGAAAAGGACTTGCTACCTCAAGTCCTAATGGAAGGGGATTCCCCTTCTAAACAGTAAGAAGATAATGCTCTCCCCTCCTCCCATCCCATCAATCATCACCAGATCTTCAATAAAAGTAAGTGTCATGTAAGTGTGCATGCCTTTTTCAGTTTGTGTGTATTAAAATTAACATTTCATGTGGTAAAAAATTTTTTTTTTCATACTTTTGGGTGTCTTGCACGGATTAATTTTATTTCCATTATTTCTTATGGGGAAAATTCATTCACATAACGATTATTTCGCATAACAATTACCCCTCTTGCACGGATTAAAATCGTTAACCGGGGGTCCACTGTATTATGAAATGCATCATATGAAGACGTGGGATCGTGCTCACTCACTGATAAACAATGGCACACTCACTGTGAATGATGTGTGGGGCTGCTCGTATGAGTCTGGGATGAACGACGATTCGCAAGTCAATATTTTGACAAAAAACGTTACAATTTACGAAAATTATGACTTCCACTGCTTACGAAAAACGAGGGTCCACTGTATACAGTAAACTAATGTATAAACATTTAAAAATATTCCATAAATGTTATAAATAGTGCAAAGGTGACATTGAAACAATATCAAAGATGGTTGACCCAATCCCACTACCATTATAGTATGCTCCTCGCTTAGCAACGAATTTGTTTAATGATGTGGCCTTAGGAATGGAAATTCGTCATTAAGTGAGGAGAGGCTGTATTGACTTTTTCTATTTTAGGTAGTGTTTTAAGATTAACCTTCCATGTTTTTCTTTTGGGTTAAGCAATAAATTGCTTAAGCTTTTTGTGCTGTTGCACAATATTACTTCAATGCACTATACAGGCATTGACAATATGTGTAATAGTATCCTAGACAAAATATACATGCCTTCAGTCACCAGGAAAAGAATAGGTTGCATAATGTATCATTCATGTTAGGGCCTGAGAGTGTAGTATATTTATCACTAAGTGATGGTAGTTTTATTGATGTTGAACCATAAAGAAATTGTTACTTTAGTGTTATTACTATTGGAAAATACATGGGTTATTCTATTAGAGAATACACTTGTGATGATGTCTGTAATCAACTCTCACAGCAAGGTGACAGTGCCTGCTCTCTGTGTGACTGGAAGATGATCATCAGTGAGACACACTAACTGTCGGGCACTGACATATTTACTTGCCTTTACTTCCAATTATATAGGTGATAAATACAGCATTGCCTTTTTATTTTCTTTCATAGGTTATGCACACACATCTTATTATAATGGGGAGGCACTAAACTCATAAGGGCCATGCAGTGCCTGGGCAATGAAGGGTAATCAAGTTTGATCCATAAAAAGGAGAGGACAGCACCAATTCTTTGAATCAAGAGCTTTCCACCTGCATAATGCTACCTCCTTTGAAGATTGTTCATACAGTATATATTCACACTATCATACTCAAATTGTGATACTGTACTTGTACAGGAGATTTGTGTATTATAGTCATACAGTTTTGTTTCTTTGTTTCAGGACTTTTAACGGTAGATGCCTCTAAACGTCTTACTATTAATGAACTTCTCCAAGACGAGTGGCTTCAAGGTGGGCCACCATCAGTGTTCTCAGCAACACCCCTTATGACTCCGACCATTCTTAGTGCCCGACCTACCTTAAATGGTCCAGTCTCGGCTGAAGCTGGGGTCAAGCAAGCTTTTCATGCATTCCATATGGCTACCAGAGAAGGTTTCAGATTACTGGTTAGTGAATTTTTATTTTATTTTAATTGGGAAAATGCTAAACCCTTAGGGACATAGTGAGGTTCAATCCAAAGAAGGGGAAGATAAGTTCAGTTCCTTGGCTGAGAGCTCTTCACCGATATCAAGGTTCCTTCCTTGAGGAGTCTGACATTTGAAATGTGCATTTAAACTACCATGTACATTTTGATTATACCTTTCTCCAATACTTTAAGAAGCTGTTGGAGATTTATGTAGATTTCATTGTAAAGTGTAAGGCATACTACTTCATAATTCAACCTTTGAGGATCAAGACCCCTGCTCGTAAACTTGCTCCCAGGATTGAAGAATTTAAAAAAAAAAAAAGTTAAATGATAGAAAATTTTCTGAAAGTAATGAAACCAAAAGCATGAGGTTTGATGGGAAACTTATGGAATTACATTCTTGCGAAATTAGGGTGATATTTACACATCAGTGATTTTGCCCAATTTGAGCCCTATTTTGGGCCAATTCCATTGTTCCAGTTGACCAAACTCTTAGCTGTTTAGCTAGAACTTCTTTTATTCTATCGATTAAGTACAAGAAACTGCCCATTTACCTATTTCAGCTACCCAATAAAGTGATAAGAAATTACTAATTTGGCCAATTCACACAAAATTCAAGAAAGGCCAATTTCAAAATAGGGTCCGGAATAAATAATGTAGACATTCCTAGCACTATGGGGTAGGATTAAAAATGTAGTGTTAGAGTGTTCAGCAGAAGTTTGTGGTTACAGGAAAGTGGGTGCAGGAGGGAAGAGGAGCGATTGGTGGAATGATGATGTAAAGAGAGTAGTAAGGGAGAAAAAGTTAGCATATGAGAAGTTTTTACAAAGTAGAAGTGATGCAAGGAGGGAAGAGTATATGGAGAAAAAGAGAGAGGTTAAGAGAGTGGTGAAGCAATGTAAAAAGAGAGCAAATGAGAGAGTGGGTGAGATGTTATCAACAAATTTTGTTGAAAATAAGAAAAAGTTTTGGAGTGAGATTAACAAGTTAAGAAAGCCTAGAGAACAAATGGATTTGTCAGTTAAAAATAGGAGAGGAGAGTTATTAAATGGAGAGTTAGAGGTATTGGGAAGATGGAGGGAATATTTTGAGGAATTGTTAAATGTTGATGAAGATAGGGAAGCTGTGATTTCGTGTATAGGGCAAGGAGGAATAACATCTTGTAGGAGTGAGGAAGAGCCAGTTGTGAGTGTGGGGGAAGTTCGTGAGGCAGTAGGTAAAATGAAAGGGGGTAAGGCAGCCGGGATTGATGGGATAAAGATAGAAATGTTAAAAGCAGGTGGGGATATAGTTTTGGAGTGGTTGGTGCAATTATTTAATAAATGTATGGAAGAGGGTAAGGTACCTAGGGATTGGCAGAGAGCATGCATAGTTCCTTTGTATAAAGGCAAAGGGGATAAAAGAGAGTGCAAAAATTATAGGGGGATAAGTCTGTTGAGTGTACCTGGTAAAGTGTATGGTAGAGTTATAATTGAAAGAATTAAGAGTAAGACGGAGAATAGGATAGCAGATGAACAAGGAGGCTTTAGGAAAGGTAGGGGGTGTGTGGACCAGGTGTTTACAGTGAAACATATAAGTGAACAGTATTTAGATAAGGCTAAAGAGGTCTTTGTGGCATTTATGGATTTGGAAAAGGCGTATGACAGGGTGGATAGGGGGGCAATGTGGCAGATGTTGCAAGTGTATGGTGTAGGAGGTAGGTTACTGAAAGCAGTGAAGAGTTTTTACGAGGATAGTGAGGCTCAAGTTAGAGTATGTAGGAAAGAGGGAAATTTTTTCCCAGTAAAAGTAGGCCTTAGACAAGGATGTGTGATGTCACCGTGGTTGTTTAATATATTTATAGATGGGGTTGTAAGAGAAGTAAATGCGAGGGTCTTGGCAAGAGGCATGGAGTTAAAAGATAAAGAATCACACACAAAGTGGGAGTTGTCACAGCTGCTCTTTGCTGATGACACTGTGCTCTTGGGAGATTCTGAAGAGAAGTTGCAGAGATTGGTGGATGAATTTGGTAGGGTGTGCAAAAGAAGAAAATTAAAGGTGAATACAGGAAAGAGTAAGGTTATGAGGATAACAAAAAGATTAGGTGATGAAAGATTGAATATCAGATTGGAGGGAGAGAGTATGGAGGAGGTGAACGTATTCAGATATTTGGGAGTGGACGTGTCAGCGGATGGGTCTATGAAAGATGAGGTGAATCATAGAATTGATGAGGGAAAAAGAGTGAGTGGTGCACTTAGGAGTCTGTGGAGACAAAGAACTTTGTCCTTGGAGGCAAAGAGGGGAATGTATGAGAGTATAGTTTTACCAACGCTCTTATATGGGTGTGAAGCGTGGGTGATGAATGTTGCAGCGAGGAGAAGGCTGGAGGCAGTGGAGATGTCATGTCTGAGGGCAATGTGTGGTGTGAATATAATGCAGAGAATTCGTAGTTTGGAAGTTAGGAGGAGGTGTGGGATTACCAAAACTGTTGTCCAGAGGGCTGAGGAAGGGTTGTTGAGGTGGTTCGGACATGTAGAGAGAATGGAGCGAAACAGAATGACTTCAAGAGTGTATCAGTCTGTAGTGGAAGGAAGGCGGGGTAGGGGTCGGCCTAGGAAAGGTTGGAGGGAGGGGGTAAAGGAGGTTTTGTGTGCGAGGGGCTTGGACTTCCAGCAGGCATGCATGAGCGTGTTTGATAGGAGTGAATGGAGACAAATGGTTTTTAATACTTGACGTGCTGTTGGAGTGTGAGCAAAGTAACATTTATGAAGGGATTCAGGGAAACCGGCAGGCCGGACTTGAGTCCTGGAGATGGGAAGTACAGTGCCTGCACTCTGAAGGAGGGGTGTTAATGTTGCAGTTTAAAAACTGTAGTGTAAAGCACCCTTCTGGCAAGACAGTGATGGAGTGAATGATGGTGAAAGTTTTTCTTTTTCGGGCCACCCTGCCTTGGTGGGAATCGGCCAGTGTGATAATAAAAAAAAAAAATATTCCTAGCACTAAAAAACATTTTCTCTGTTCATTAGTCATGTCTCCAAGCCCCTCTTATATTACACTTGCTTTTCATTTTGAATCTTTGTTCACACAAAAAAATAGAAGATTTGCTTTTATTCAGACTACTACATAATGTTAAGTCTGCCCAAAATGCCTTGGCATGATAGTGGCTTTCTTTGTACCAATCAAATTATGAAATGTCAACACACATTGTACCTTAGCAAAGAAATAAAATTTTATTTTATTTATATTTATTATAATGGTAATAATTGTATAAATAATGTCAGTGCATTTATGAGTGCATATTAGATTGGCCAGTTGATGTGTATTGGACTTGTGATGTGTTTTGTTTACTCTTGAACATCGGCAAAAATCGAACATTTCCACTACTTTGAACTCAATTTTAACCTACTTTTAGTCTGTAAACCATTAAGAATCATATCTATTTCTGTAATGTATCTTCCATTCTATCAAATGAGACCAATAAACTGAGAATATAGCTATAAAAACCATATGAAAATATACTGCAAAGTCACTGTTTTACACCAAAAACATGGTCGATATTTTTTTTCCCTCATGCACAACGTGCTGCAAGATGTTTTTATATTGCACACATGCAGACCAGTTCTCTCATATGTAGGCCTACCAGCTTTCTCCCACAAGATTAAAAGCCACAAGAATTTTGGCGTAGTTTTATGGGTCTGACCCTGACTTCAAAGTCGTAATTGTACGGGACTGACCCCAAAAAGGTTAATATTTAACTTTGCTTAGTTGATAACTGTTGGTTTACATTGTTTTAATGAAAACTGTTAGTGGGAAATGTTTCTACTAGCAATTATTATATTTTCAGGATGTTAGCAATGCACGTCTGGCTCAACGTCGAAAAAACAAGAAGTCCTCCACTGATGCTCGTAGCCATTCTTCTACCTCATCTCTCTCCTCTACCTCATCAGCATCTTCTGTTCGAACGCCTAGTAAATCAGATCGATGCAGTTCTTCGCTAGGCGCAACTCCAAAGAAGGAAGAAAGCATCTTTGATTTTGGAGAAGCCAGAGTCAAAGCATACCTTTCAAGTATAGAGTCCCCATCTGAAATGTCCTTTCCTGCCACCCCAAGCCTGGTTCTTACATTACCAAGTCCGCAGTCCAAAGGTAGTTCAAAAGGAAGCTCTCTGGGTTCTTTTGACTTCTCTAGAGGTGACAGACATATTGAACAGTCTAAATCCGACACTTCAGCTGGCTTATCTCCAGAGCTCAGCTCACCAAATAGTTCAACAGTGTCTTGCAGGAAGCAGGAACAGTGCCTTGCATTTCAAGAACAGTGTGATGTTAGTGAGGTGCAGACAGGTCTCTCAGAAACAAAACGTTCTGAGACTCCTCTCAAGTCTTCTCTTTGTACTTTAGGTGATGAATTTTCTGGACCTCAAACTCGATCAAGGAAACGAAAGTTAGAAAAAATCTGTGATGCTGATGTGACTGTAGTTAAACATATGTTCAAAGGTAGAAACACTCGTAGTAATAGAATTGATACTATAGTAATAGATGATTAATGAGTGAGTTTTAAGGCATTACAAGACACTTTCCAGATTTTGACTAAGTATTTTATCTCCTTTAGCTTAAAGCTCAGAGATTGCTTTATTATATACCTAAATGTATATTATATATCTGATCTGATATGTACATACAGATTATAATTATTATTATTATTATGACAATTATGCTCCTAAAAATATTTATATATATATATAAATAAAATATATATATATATATATGTAGAATTTAAAATGTGCAATCAGAAAATAAAATAAAATAATGCACTTCATAATACCAGTTAGTGTTATTGCTGACCTGTTAATATATTCAAGTATAATTTTGAATGTACTGTGTAGATTGAGACACTTATGCAGCATATGGGAATCTTTATTCAGGAAACGTTTCGCCACACAGTGGCTTCATCAGTCCAATACAAAGAGGAAGGCGTAAGGAGAGGACTGATTACCTCATTCTCCTCCTCTCCTTACGCCTTCCTCTTTGTATTGGACTGATGAAGCCACTGTGTGGCGAAACGTTTCCTGAATAAAGATTCCCATATGCTGCATAAGTGTCTCAATCTTCAACTTGTCGGTTTTTCAAACCATTCATCACAAATGTACTGTGTACTATTAAACTACTATACATGGCCATTTCCAGTATGCTTTGGGTTACTTGACTATTTATGGGCATATTTAGTATATTTCTGCCAGTGCTTTTTCAAGTTCAAACACTACACCACAATTCATACATAATATTTACACATTTCATTTTTCAAAAATTTATTTTTCACCATCATGTGAGATAGCTTATTTTCTCCGTAAACTTATAAAAAAAATTGACATACAAAGTACGACATGCATATGTACAGTGTGGCATTCTGGGAAGTCTCAAATTGAAACTGTAATATCTTTTGGATCACCAGTATTCATCTTTTTTTTTTTTTAGATATTTTCGAGTTCCTACTTTACCATGAATTACACCATACAGGAAGGCCTCGATTATACAACAGTTTAGGTTCCAAGCTGTCACAGTAAAGCAAAACTTACCGTAAGGTGAATCATCCTTGCTTTCACTTTTAACCCGTAAATGGTCCAAACGTATATATACGTTTTTTCAACATTCGAAAGTATGTAAAAAAAGTAGATCTTCTTTTTGTTTTTTTACATTTGAAAATGTGTAAAAAGAACTTTGATCTACTTTTTTTTTTGTTATATTTGAAAATATGTAAAAAAACGTAAATCTACTTTTGTAGCACTACACATGTGAACATAGATCTGCTTGGACTGTTTACGGGTTAAATGCATATCAATGCCTGATAACATGTGACACCCCTGCTTTTCATTGGGGGGATGTTGCATCGTCTGCCAAGTCTTTTGCTTTCGTAGTGAGTGATTTTCGTGTGCAAGTTCGGTACTAGTCCCTCCAGGATTTTCCAGGTGTATATAATCATGTATCTCTCCCGCCTGCGTTCCAGGGAATACAGTTTTAGGAACCTCAAGCGCTCCCAGTAATTGAGGTGTTTTATCTCTGTTATGCGCGCCGTGAAGGTTTTCTGACCTAGAAAATGTACAGAGAACCTTCACGGCGCGCATAACGGAGATAAAACACCTCAATTACTGGGAGCGCTTGAGGTTCCTAAAACTGTATTCCCTGGAATGCAGGCGGGAGAGATACATGATTATATACACCTGGAATATCCTAGAGGGACTAGTACCGAACTTGCACACGAAAATCACTCACTACGAAAGCAAAAGACTTGGCAGACAATGCAACATCCCCCCAATGAAAAGCAGGGGTGTCACTAGCACGTTAAGAGACCATACAATAAGTGTCAGGGGCCCGAGACTGTTCAACTGCCTCCCAGCATACATAAGGGGGATTACCAACAGACCCCTGGCAGTCTTCAAGCTGGCACTGGACAAGCACCTAAAGTCGGTTCCTGACCAGCCGGGCTGTGGCTCATACGTTGGTTTGCGTGCAGCCAGCAGCAACAGCCTGGTTGATCAGGCTCTGATCCACCAGGAGGCCTGGTCACAGACCAGGCCGTGGGGGCGTTGACCCCCAGAACTCTCTCCAGGTAAACTCCAGGTATGCTAACATTTTCCTTTAGTTTTGAAGGATGATCTCACCTGGATTACTTGGTACTTTTATCATTAAAAATAAGTACATACTAAAATGCACTAGAATACCAAAGTAAAATGAAATTACAAAAATATACAGTAGACTGTCATTTAACACGGTAGTTACATTCCTGAAAAAGCCGTTAGACAAAACCTTGTCAGACAAACTGAAGAACTTATGGGAGAAATAGGGTTACATTCCTGGGAGCCCCCAAAAAGCCCAACAGCTTTTTTTTTTAGACCTCCAGATCTTAAAAAATTAAAGTGAATATGTAATTGTAGTGCATTGTTGTGATATATTACTGCTTAAGACTACAAATGCAATAGAAATAATAGTATTTCTTACCTTAAATTGTGGGTAATGGTGTTTGTGGACGATTGTGAAGAGAGTGGATATGCATGGTGTGGCCCTACTGGGCTGAGGTGGATGGTTGTTGGTTGTCAGCAGAAGTGTATGGTAGAGGTTCTGGTACTGAAGTCGATGGTTGTATTGGAGCGTGCATAAATTCTTTAATGGATCTCTGGGCTCTTTTACCCTGCAGTAAAAGTACATTATACAGCTGATGGTAAGGCATCATCAGCTGGTCTAGACCACATTTCAAAGCACTGCTTCTAGATTTGTTATTGCATAATTATACTATTGCCATCAATAAATAATATCTATCATATTTATTCCAGAATAATATTAGGTATAACATAAATTGGTAAAAAAAAGACATTTGGGTGAGTGTTGGTAATCATTTATTCAGGTACAACATAATGAATGCTTCTACCTGGAGTTTACCTAGCTGCAAAGAGATAAAATACACAAATTAGGATGTACAACCTGACGTTGTGAGTACACATTGTGCCTCCTAGTTCTGATATATCATTAACTGTGCACGGTATGGATGGAAATCTATAGTGAGTGTGCATTGCCCTCCCCTGCATAATACGTGACTATTAACTTATGTATTAGGGAGGTAATATGTGTTCCGTTGGCCTCATGCTTTCTTTGTTTACACTCGCGTTTCTCCGCCTCACCTACAGGCGGTGCATCGGCACCTACGAATTTGACTCACTCTATGTCACCCCCATATACATCCCACATCCTCCTCAGTTTTCAGCAGGAAACTCATCACTCTGTGACATAATCCCGTAGGTATGCTGGCGGACGTCTGTCTCTACATGGTCATGGAGGTGGCGATATGGGAGTGTGTTGTGCGATGGTCTGGCTGGGTGCTGGCTCTTGTTCCTGTGGGAGTGCCTGGTCTGCGTGCTCCATTGCTGGTTCTGGGGTTGTCGCTGGATCGTGCGACTGTGGAGGGTGTGGCCGCTGCATCGCCACTGGGTACCTGGGGCAGCTCGCCATTCTGTGCCGCACTACAGGCTGGTGTGGATAGGATGTCGGGAGGCGGAGGAACAGGGTATGGTGACGACGAGGGCTGGTTGGCATTGGCCAGCCCCTGAATGTGGTGCAGGAATCGCTGATTGCACAAAGTAATCCATCCCGAGTCATCCACTTTGACCAAGTGCTGGTCATACAGCTTCGACTCCACTACCACACCGGTTCTGTCCCATCTCGTGCTGTGATTCCCAGTTTGGTTTTGCAGAATCACTCAATTACCGGGCACTAAGGAGGGAAGCTACCAGGTGTGGTGTTGCAGATTGTCGACTTGTTTGGCAAATCTTAGTAGGAGGGCCTCTTCTTGCATGTCCCACGTTCGACTCAACATGGGGTGAATCAGTGAGTTGGTGAGTTGGTGCATTCCTGGAGCAATGGGTAGCAGATCCCGAAGATTCTTGCCGAAGATGATTTGTGCTGGTGACATGCTGGTCTGAGGGTCTGGCGTGTTTTGATACTGAAGCAAGCCGGCGGTTACCGCCTCGGTATCGAGACTCCCATTTGCATCTGTGTGCGATGTCAGTAAGCGCTTCATAGATTTAACGGCTACCTCTGCCCACCCATTGGGCTGTGGGTGGTGTGCCGATGAAAGGCAATGGCTCACTCCCCATCGTCACAGAAGTGACTCCGTTTCTTTTGCAGTGAACTCCGGGCCTCCATCTGTGCTCAGTTCTTCAGGAATGCCAAATGTTGCAAAGTATGTAATTGAGAAGAGCCGTGATGAAGTCCTTGGCACCTGACTTGGACACGACAATGTGTGGCCAGCCGCTGAACCTGTCCACGATGCCGGGCACTGCACAAGTCAGCAACAATGGCTTGGAAGGGGTTGCTTGGCACAAATCGTTGTACAGGCGGCATACGAGGCTGGGAGGGTGACATTCCCCAGCAAGCGTGGCACCTGGAACGTGTGCTCTCGATGTCTCTGGTGATGCCTGGCCAAAAGATGGCGCCTACTGCCCTACTGTGCATGCGACTGCTGCCTTGGTGAGCTGCGTGAAGTGTCCGTAGGACCTCATTCCAAAGTGCCTGTGCTATCACAATCCTGTGGTCCATCGTGACGACTTCATCCATGAGAAATAACCTGTCACGGTACTGCCAGTATACTTGCAGTTCCTCTGGTAAGGCGTCCCAGGATGGTGGGAACCCAAACTCAACTAGTGGTTTGAGCAGCTGGAGGTCGTGGTCAGTGGAGGTGCACTCCTTGACTCTCTCCTGTGTGACTAAGCCAAGAGAGTCCGCTAATAATCTTGCTGCCGCCACGAGGAGTGTCTCCAGGTCATCGTGGGTGCCTGCTGGGACCCGGACAGGTGACAGAGCACATATTTCACTGGCTGTGTCGTTTGAGTCTGTGGCTGACGGGTACCTCGATGTTGCATCTGCTGCTAGGATGGTCTTGCCAGGGACGTGCACGATCTGGTACTGCCACATGAGAGTGCGCTGTTTCAGTCTGAAGAGCCTCGGATTGGTGACGTCATCTAGTGCCTGATCCCCAAGGATTTTCACAAGCAGCTTGTGCCCGGTAGTTATGATGAGATCCCAGCACCCCATGGTGAAACTGCTATCTTCCAGTGCCCATGCGACGGCCAAGACCTCCCCTTCAATCGGAGCATACCGCTTCTCGGCACCACTGAAGAAGCGAGACCCAGCTAGTGCTACCTTCCAGCTGTCTGCACAACATCCAGGAATAGTATGGTCACAGCTGCAATGTTTCTGGTGGAGCCAATAACCCACCCCCATTCTAGACCAGTCAGGGTTGAGGCACGTCCGCTTGCTGGGATCAAATATCTCAACCCCTGCTTTGCGTTGATGATTGCCTCTTTTGAGCGATGGAACACCTCTTCCAGGGCTGAGTCCCATCTGAAGCTGACCTTGGGGCTGAGGAGCGGCTTGAACGGTGCCATCATGTCAATGGTCCTACCTTAGTGTGATACCTGGTTAATGAGACCAAACCAAGTCTGTACATCCATAATATTGGCTGGTCTTGGGAATATCGCAATGGCGTTCAGGTACTTAGGTAGGGATGTCACTTCGGACCTGGTTATCTGAAACCCCGCAAACTCCACTTCCGTCATGGCAAACTGAAACTTAGCTGGATTGAGGACCACACCATTGCAGCCTACAACTTACAGATAGTCAATCACTCGCCATCAATGTTCCTTCAAGTCTGTGTCCCATGTGATGGTGTCATAAATGCATTTTGTTTTTCTTGGTACATCAGCGATGATGGCATCATGCCATTGCATGTAGGCGTCCTGCAATGCGAGGAATCCCATCGGCATGCGACAGTAGCAGAACCTACCTTGCTCTATCAGGAATATTGTCTTGTGGCGATCCTCGGGCCGGATCTCAATGGAATGAAAGCCGTTCCATGCGTCTGTGACGGTCTTGAATGTATTAGGTGGAACGGCCTTTGCCTGTTTAATGGGTGGTATAGTGTGGTGGGTCTCCTGCACACTGTGGCAATTTAGCGGCTGCAGATCCGTGTGACGGGGCGTACCATCCGACTTGGGTGTCAGGACCATACTGTGGAGCCAAGTCACAGGTGTGTTCGGAGGCACTCGCTCTATGACGCCCAGTGCCACGTCCCTGTCCAGTTGGTCCGACACTTCCTGTTGCCAGTGAATTGGGACGTTTGGAGGTCATCTGGTCACCACGGGTTGCACCTCTGGATCAACAAGAATCTCCATTGAGGGGCCTGTCATCACAGGGAGCGGCTGGTGTGGGCATATGTTGAAGGTCGACGAAGCATACCTTTCCAAGAGCCATGTCTTCATCTCCGCCGTGGACTCAAGTGATGGTGCTATGGGCAAACTGGCTGGACAGGGAAGTGGGCACCTGCATCTTGCCATGGTGGGGCTCGTATGTGCACGCGCCGCATTCCCACACACACACCAGTTTCTGTCATGCCAATTTTTGGGACATCAGGCCCGATAACCTTCAGCTGTTCCAACGCAACTTGGCTCGGGTAAAACCGGCTGGTGGAGTCCGTGACATAGACCACTGCAGAAGTCTTGAGTTGCTCCCCTTGTTTGTTGCGACCGGACAGCATGAGGAACACAGCACCCAGAACATTTATCGCCGCATTATTTGCAGCCAGAATACGTGTGGAGACACGAGTGAGGTGCCATTGGCGTAAGCCCAACTTCTTGAGGATCCTCAGTCCCATCAGACAGGTCTGTGCACCGGAGTTGGTGATGGCCGAGATGTGGGCCGACCGCCATGGTGGACACGGTGTCTTCATCATGTCATAGGCCTTGCCATCCACGGCTACTGTTAAAAATAGCGTTGGATGAGGTAGAGCCTCACTCACGCAGGAGCCTATCTCGGTGGTAGCCACATAGTGAAATAGCGCCCCCACTGACCCACTGGATGATGGAGACGACTTACGGGGATGTGGGTTGTTCTTTTTCCAGCATCCGAGACACATCGTGAATTCCTTGAGTTTGCCTCTCACCATACCGAATTTGGGAGTGAGACAGCCACACTGGCAGTGTATCTTGCGTCTCATCTGGGCCTGCTCACCATGATCCTGTGGGGGCACTGGTGACGCCTGGCTGCAGCGCCCGTAGACCATCGTTTTGTAGCCACTGGCCACCACCCGTAGGTTCTCAGTCACCATGGCATGGGCAGCGGTCTCTTTGCTATCTACAAGACTGACAGTTTCACTCAGTGTCCGTGTGTTGATGTCTGTTGTCCCGAGGACCTCCTTCTTGATGTTGTCATCTACCAGACCAGTTAAGAGAACCAATTTGACAATATCTTCGGTGTAGTCCATGGTGACGGTGCCAGGGCAGATGGCCACACTACAGGTCCCAGTTTTGGTCCACTGACAGACATTGGCCAACCCGCGTAGTCTCCCCACAAACTGCCTGACGTGCTCCCTTGGTTCCTGCTTCGTCTGAAGCAGTGCTGCACGTCGCACACTCAGTGCCACACTCACCACTGTGAAACGTTTCATGGCATCTAAGACCACTGTCTCAGGACTGCTGGCTATTGTTGGTGTTTCCCAGAATAGTGCGGCTTCTAAATCGGGCTCGCAGCAGGCTAGGAGCTGAGCAGTGACTTGACTGGGTGTTAGGCCGGTCCCATTTCTAAACATCTCTCACCGGCGGGTAAATGCAGCTCATTCATCTTCACCGATGCCTTGCCGTAGAGTTGGACGGTTGATTTTGGCCAGCTTCTGTCGTGTGTCCCTCATGTTATGCACATTTCTCTGATGTAGCTGCATCTGTGCAATGCATGTCGGCATGTCTTCTGCTGTCTTCACCTCTGCACAACCTGCCGCCTCACACCTCAGTGAGACTGCCATCACCACAAGGTAAGCCTAAGCAGTCTACCACACCAGCTCCATAACCCGTATGGTACGTAAGTTAATACCTAGGAGCATGGTCAAAGAGACATTCGGGTGTGTGTTGGTAATCCTTTATTCAGGTACAACATAATAAATTCTCTTAGCTGCAAAGAGATAAAATACACAAATTAGGATGCACAACTTGACGTTGTGAGTATACATTGTACCTCCTAGTTCTGATATATCATTAACTGTGCACGGTATGGACGGAAATCTATAGTGAGTGTGCAGTTCCCTCCCCTGCATAACACGTGACTATTAACTTACGTATTAGGGAGGTAATATGTGTTCCGTCAGCCTCATGCTCTCTCTGTTTACACTCACGTTTCTCCTCCTCACCTTCAGGCGATGCATCGGTGCTGCCGAATTTGATTCACTTTATGTCACCCCATCTACATCCCACATAAATAACGTAGAAGCATGATAAAGACGCCCAAATTAATAAAAATCTGACATTATGGAGAGGTATTGAAGGTTGGAGGGCGGTGAGGAATAAAGAAAAGTGACCGCGGCCATATAGCATATAGGACCCCAATGGAAATAAGTCACTCTGTCTGACTTTTTTGGGTTATCCTAGGTTCTCTACACATATGCTGCTATGTATGATAATTCTATGTAACTGTATTTGTGTATACCTGAATAAACTTACTTACTTACTTACTAGCGGCAACAAGAACCTTGTCCTCTATTTTTACTTCTACCTGAGGTTCCCAGCAGCCCTGTGATGGCCTAATCAAGACCCACATAACACTAACATGTGTGGATACCCAGAATGATATAAATCAATTGCAGAAATCCCCCAAAAGTACACAAATTACCAACAAATAGGACTCGTATTATCACCTCCTGCCCTGCTGCCACTGAAGTGATACCCCACAACATTCACCCATCGCCTACTATTCATCCGAAGCCGCAGTCAATGGACAAGGGGCAGAGCAATAAAAGAAGATCCAGTAACCAGCTAAGGACTCCTAACATCAAAGGTGAAACCAGTAATATCACGAGGAAAACTTCTCGTACTGCCAGTCAGGACACAAGATGGTACACAGGATAATATAAAAGTTGGAGTTGAATATACAAACTTAAAAATTTGGTAACATAAGGTATTACAACCCAGGAATCCAAATGGCCTGTTATCCCGGGTGTAATGGGAGCAAAATAAACACAGCAGAAAAAGTTTAGACTTGTATTATCCTTCACCAATTTAGAACAGCAATATGTACACTATGTACAGTGATAAGTATAGTGCACTCCACGGTAAGCAAGGCAGAAATAGAAGCCACAAGATAGCAGACCATGCTTCAACCAGCTCTAGAATGGGAATGACAAGGGCAGACAGGAGAGTGGTACCCACATTACCTCTGCGATTGCCAAAACCATCTTCTTATTGGCTAGAACCTGGTCACTAGTTGAACGACGGGGCCCCATCATCAACTCTTAGCAACCTGGTTCGCTGGTTGGGGGAGATAGCCTGTAAATGAGGGTGTGTACATGCGCCGAATAAAGGTTACGTACTCTTTGCATGCCACATAAGGTTAAGAAAAGTAAAATAGTTGGGTGATAAAGTCTAAAATAGAATAGGGTAATTATAAAAAGTATATAATAAAATTGGGTAATAAACGTTACAAATAAAAAAGGACAATAATAAAAAGTTTAAAATAGATTGGGCAATAAAGTATTGGTAAAATTGGGCAAGTATAAGATTGGGTGATTAACTCAATACTAGAATAGTGCAATAATAAGATGAAAAGTTTACAATAAAGTTGGGCACTAAAATATAAAATAAAAATGGGCAATAATAAAAAGTTTACAATAAGGTTGATCAATATAGTTTAAAATAAAACTGAGCAATAATAGAGATTTTAAAATAAAATTGGGGGATAGAGTATTTCTTAAAGTGAGGTAGAATAACTTGAGGACAAGCTATGGTTAGTTTCAATTAAAATAAGATAGAACAATAAGAGTGGTAAGATGTAAAAAAGGAGAGAGATTCTGTAGATATTACACACAATTAAGACTATGAGGTAGAATGGTCATTGAATACAACAGTGACATTCAAAAGTAGTCGGGGTAATGGAAATTTTTGGGGGGAACAAAATTTATGACATTATATCACTAATGGTGGACAGTGGGTATTATCTGCACTTTACTCTGATTCTGTTAATCCAGCCTCGCTTAGGAATGTTTTAAGGTCATATTCTGTAGAGATGAAGTATCTCTTCCCAGTGGGCTGTTTCCTAACTGTGATTTTTCCATCCCTCACAAAACACTGGTGGATTTTTGGGGCACAGCGTAATTTTCTTAGCCGATAAGGGAGGTTTTGTCTTGTTTTGGTAAGGCACTCATTGATGTAAACATCAGTTTTCATAGAAATGGATGTTTTTAGTAGGTTGTTTCTTTGTAGGCTAGTTTGGAATTTTAACAGCACTGTTTTTTTTACCCGCTTGGTAGCCCATCAGTTTGCAATCCTTTAGGTCATCACTACATATGTTAAGGCGAAGATGGTCCTTGATAAGCTGTAGGGTGGTCTCCATGCAGGTTTCTTGGGTGACTGTGGGTGGGAGATGTTTGCTGTTAACTACAACAGCGTCAGATATAATAACCAAAGACATTGCCATTTTTATTTTTTATTTTCTTTTGCTACCTTAACTTGTGCATTTTATCTTGTCAATTTAAATTTAGTTATACTCTAGTTCTTGTTAACAACTTATATTAGACAGTGCAATTACAAGTGAGAGTCTTGTGCCATTTTAAACTAGTATTTTTTATATTATTAGATTAAACCTAGTTGTACTTTAGCTCATTCTAGCTCAATACATAGACAACACCAAATTTATTATACAGTATTAGACCTTAGTGCAATTACAAGTGAGAGTCTGGTGCTATTTTTAATTTGTATTTTTATATTTTTAGTTTATACCTAGTTGTACTTTAGCTCATTCTAGCACAACACATAGACAACATCAACTTCATTATGTTTATTAGTGACTATACTCTATATGACCAAAGTGCTTTAGCTATATACTTGTCCAAACTTCCCACTACTATAGATATCAGTACTAGAACTCAACACACAATTCAGGATATAAATAATCACAATTTAAACCTAGAAGATGAATGATCATGTCGGCCCTGACCTAAACCTCCATAATCTAACACCCAATCAAAACCTACTGGAGAGTAACTGCCTTTATTACACAGCATCACAAGCCAACACTATCCTAAACAGTGCTAAAAGTCTATCAGTTCTTAACTACATCATCAGGTCCTTAAGCAAATGATGACCTCCTGGCACTCCTTGAGTCGCTAAAGACATCCTTCTGCATTATTCTTACTTAGACCTGGCTTAAGCAGGACACAATAGATATCTACCCTCTGCCAGGATACACAGCAATCCACAACTGCAGACCATACCAAGTTGGGGGTGGTATTGCAATCTATTACTCTAACCAGCTATCTTGTATTAGCACCACTTGCTTTAGTGATGAATATGGGGAATACGTTTTTGCTAATTTTACTGTAAAAAACCTTAAGACGCCTATAACAATCGGTGCCATTTACCGGATACCCTACACAAACATCTCAAATTTCAGTGAGAAATTAAAGGTACTAATAACAAACAGACAAATGAACAGCACCACCTTCTCTTAGCTGGAGACTTCAATATCAACCTTGGCCTACTAGATGATCAGCCTGTAACTAATTTCATCAACAATATGAACAACACACTTCTCATACCAACAATAACTAAACCAACCAGGCTCACTGAGACAAGTGCAACCATAATAGACCACATATGGACCAATATACTAGCCCCTCTTAAATCAGGAATAATCACAGACAGCACTACAGACCACTATCCTACCTTCCTCTTAACAAACATTAGTAAACCACTACTGGAATACAACAAAGTTTCATTTAGACTCCATGACGAGGCCTCAATAAGGAAGTTCACAGCAGACCTAGAGACTGTTGACTGGCCTACAGAATTCTCCAAGGCTAATGGTAATGACGATTGGACAGACATTTTTCTTAACAAATTACTTAGACTATACAACAAACACTGTCCTATAAAAACGAAATAGATCACGAATAAACGGCTCGGTTGCCCATGGCTAACCAGCAGCATTCTGAAATCCATTGATAAGAAACACCAATATGAAAAGCAATATAGACAGGGCTTAATACACAAAGATATTCTTAAACACTATTCATCAGTTCTCACCAAAGTAATAAAGAAGGCCAAACAACTGTACTACTCCAGTAGATTCACAGACACTAGAGGAGATATAAAAAAGACCTGGAAAACACTCTCCCAGATTCTGGGCACCCACAGGGTACCCAGTCAGAGGCTGTGGGTCCTGGGCATCGACCTGGAGTGGGTTCACAGTTATAGGTACCTTGGCATCTACATTGACAGGCGCCTCACCTTCCAGAAACATGTGCACCACATTAAAGAGAGGGCTCTGCAGAGGGTCAGGGCATTGAGTGCCATGGCCAACCCTAGGGTTGGGGCCAGCCTCGAGGTCATGAGGTTGTTCTACATCCAGGCAATACGCTCCCTCGTTGACTATGGGGCACTTGCTCTGGTTCACGCCAGACCCACAAACATCAAATCCCTCTGTGGGCCATGCTGGGGGCTTCTAGGTGGGCCAATGCAGTGGCTCTGAACCTTGAGGTGCAGCTGTAGCCCCTTGAAGACAGGATCCAACTGGTAGCTGCCAAGAGGATCGCAAGGTATCTCTGACTCCGAGGGGCTGACAAACTGATGAGGGATTTACGGGTCCGCCAGGGACAGGTCATTCCACTGCATCCTGGCCGCCAATGGATGTGGTCGGTAGCAGATGCCACACGGAAGCTCCTGCCCATGACATTGCTCCAGGCGGGAGGCTGCGACAGACTGGCAGCGAACTACACGGTGCCGCCCCATTGGGCACCAGAGCTGTTGGCGGTGCACTGGACAACCCTACCAGACAGCAAGAGGCATTGCACCCAGGACATTCTGCAACGACTTGCCTCGGCTAGCATTGTGAGTGCGGAAGGCCCAGGGTGTGTGCCATATTACACCGATGGCTCCAGAGACCCAGTGGCAGGCCGCACAGCTGCTGGGATATTCCACGGCAATCTGACAGCAGGTTGGCGCCTCCCAGACCATTGCACCATCCTCCAGGCTGAACTCTTTGCCATCCAACAAGCTCTGCAGCATGCTCTTGCAGACCATCAGCATCTCCCCGTCATCCACGTTGATTCCAAGGCAGCGATCCAAGCAATTATGCACAGAGAGCCAAAGGACAACATACACTTAATCACATCCATCCGGGGTGACCTGCAGACTCTCATGGCCCAGGGTCGCAGGGCCACCATCAACTGGATCCCGAGCCATGTGGGTATCCCTGGCAATGATGCTGCAGATGAGGCTGCTAGGACTGCAACCCTCGAGGCACAGCCACGTGCTGCAATCTCCATCAGCCTCAGCCAGATTGTGCTGTGGGCTGCCGGTGCAGCCAGGCACCCATTCCCTGACCCTGGGGATTCATGAAGCCTCCGCTGGTATGTCAGGGTGACCCACAGGGTGCCCCCTCCAAGTATTTGGACACAGTCCAGAGAACTGAGGGTGCATATCCACTGCCTATGCTTAAGGTATCCCACCACTGCGTGGATTGTTGAATGGGCACGAGAGGAGCTCTGTGCCCATTGTGACCGAATGGTTCCAAAGCCCTTGGTGCACTACCTGTTAGACTGTCCGGCTACGATGCCCCTTCACCGTAGACACTTCCCAATGACCCCAGTGGGGCAGGCCCGAGAGGATGAGGCAGCACATCTTGTGTACTTAGCTGTCAGGGACTTGGAAACCTTACTTCCAGTCATTGCACATCATCTCCCCCCCCCCACTGAAGTTGCTGCGAGGGCCTGCTTTGGGCCTCCATTGCACTGCACACCAGCCGCCGTTAGTGCACACTAACGTTTGGTACGTCATCTGGCCATAGAGCCGGTGAGGTACCCCCCCTTCCCGCTGAAGAACTGCCACACATGTGCAAGAAAAGATAAACGACACTTCCCTACCCGGGGAGCCAATGCCGGGTCACCAAAATGGAAGAAACCCGGGCCGGGATACCATATCGGCGAATCAAATAGAATAGAACAGAATAGTGTACATGTTTATCCTCTTTTTCTTAAAAATGTATTACCCAGTACCAATTCTTTTTATACAAGCTCAAAAGCCCACTATCATCTACCCCTGGCACCTCAAACTTACCTACTACGTCTTCAGCAGTTTCTCCCATTTTTTTTCAG
The DNA here is from genome assembly GCF_038502225.1 of Cherax quadricarinatus. Taxonomy (NCBI): domain Eukaryota; kingdom Metazoa; phylum Arthropoda; class Malacostraca; order Decapoda; family Parastacidae; genus Cherax; species Cherax quadricarinatus. The sequence continues at coordinate 1,510,814 of NC_091324.1, read as the reverse complement.
GTCTCCCACCACAATTACTCTCTCGGTTAAAAACAATCCCTAAAGTCGTACTTAATATCTCCCAAACTCACTCATTCCTTCTCTCTTATCTAGATACATAAACACATTATTATTGTAATAATATAATTAAACTATACACTAAACCTGATCTACACATATTATTTTGATAAAAAAATGAAGCGCGGGGCAGGGAAGAATGCAGGGGTATTGGGTAGCAAGAGGGAAAGGTATTATTAGTAGGGTTATACAGTGCAGCAGGGCAGGGGTATAGGGCAGCAAGAGGGAGAGGAAGAAAGGGCTGCGAGGAGTGCTGGAGGCAACATCATCAAAGTTTGTGAAGGAAATCAATTGCAGTCAAAAAGTTAACGAGAGAATCTGAGTCAAAGGAGGGTCCATCAGCAAGGAGTTAAGATAAAGTAAGGGCATTAGAGCAGTGACGATGTCAGAGGTAAATTCTGCTGGTCGTTGATAGAGTGGACAATCCAACAGAATATGGTTAACAGAAACTGGAACCTGACAATTCTCACAGAGTGGAACATGGTGCCTTACCATGAGATACCCATGAGTAAGACGAGTGTGTTCAATGCAAAGATGGGAAAGCGTTGTCTCCCAACCTCAGCATCAATGACAAGATGACAGCCAGAAACCTATACATGTACTAGGTTTAACAGAATGTAATTTGTTATGAAGCAGATCAGACCAACGTTGTTGCCAACGATTGTGAAGATGGGTATAAATTACAGCAAAGTAGTCTGTAAATGGAACACCTCTATATGAAACTGGTAGGTCATGTACTGCTGACCGAGCAGCAGTGTCGGCCTGTTCATTGCCTTGTATGTCAACATGACCAGGGACCCAACAAAAAAAATATCTTTGTGCTTGCTAGCAATACGGCATAGCCAAAGTTGGATATGAAGAATCAGGGGATGAAGTGAATAAAATTTTCTTATAGTATGCAAAGCACCAAGGGAGTCTGAAACTACCACAAATGGCGACACAAGCATAGATGCAATACGAATAAGTGCTACAAGAATTGCATACAATTCAGCTGTAAAAATGCTAGCCGAGGTTAATAAATGCCCTCGAACAACGCTGTCCAGAAACACTTCTATAAATCCAACATTGTCAGACTTGGAACCATCGGTATACACTGCAATGGCATGAGAATGAGACTGGAAGTGATTAAGGAAAAAGAGAGTGAGAAGCAACCATAGGTATTTGGACTTTCGCGCATGGCAGTGGGGAAGAACACAGAGGCGTCGTAAGGGGGTGGGCGGGCCGCCCCGGGTGACACCATTTAGGGGGTGACACCACAGACCCTCTAAAGAAGGTGACATTAATGCACAAAACAGTGCCTCACCAACATAAGAGAAGAATCCTTCGTTGATTTTGATGATTTGATAGATTGATTTTGATGATGTGATACATGATTTTGCATAATTGGAGGCAAGGAAATGTAAGATCAGATTTACTGTGATGTTACCTGTACACAAGGTCATATCGGAACTAGTGTTTCTCTGATATTGCAATGTTTTTCTTTATTTTTCAAGTTTTTTTTTTTGTTTTGGCATTGATGAAGATGAATAAATGTAGGATCTGTTGCTGTACTCAAATGGTATTTGAGTTTATGTTTCTTCAGTATTACTACGATTATTTATTTTATCATTAATAAAGTTGAGAAGTATTCTCCTGTTCAGTTTATGGCCCTTAAACGTTCTCATTGTTGAACATTAGTTGCTGGTCATGTAGTAATGATGTAACTGTTTATGCAGTAGTGACATAACTGGAGTTTACCCCCCCATCCCCCCACCCTTGAATTTCATGGGGGTGACACCAAAGATGCTGCCCCGGGTGACACCAACTCTAGCGATGCCTCTGGAAGAACAGACATGAACCGTCATAACTTCCGAAGGGAAAAGAAGACAAGAGCGAATGTAGACGAAGAGAAAAGGGTCGGAGTAAACAGAGGTGACGAACAAATAAGGAACTTCTACTAACATCCATTACTATCCTATATATGGAAGGATTGTGGAGGTCATGAGAGCGAACAAAATAGCGGAGGCAATGAGTATCACAGCGATCGGTCAAGGATGGAATATTCGCCTCTGCATAGAGGCTCTCAATCGGTGAAGAGCGAAAAGCACCGAGGCATAAACGTAATCCCTGGTGATGGATGGGATTAAGGCTAGAGAGAGTTGTAGGAGAGGCCCCTGAATATATCTGGTTGCCATAATCGAGTTTCGATAAAATTAGGGACTGATTATTATTATAATCAAAAAGAAGTGTTAAACCTACGAGGGTCATACAGGGCAGCAGGGCAGGGAAGGATGCAGGGGTATTGGGTAGCAAGAGAGGGATGATAATTAGGGCATGGAGTGAGATAAGATAAGATTTCGTTCAGATTTTTAACCCCAGAGGGTTAGCCACCCAGGATAACCCAAGAAAGTCAGTGCGTCATCGAGGACTGTCTAACTTATTTCCATTGGGGTCCTTAATCTTGTCCCCCAGGATGTGACCCACACCAGTCAACTAACACCCAGGTACCTATTTGCTGCTAGGTGAACAGGACAACAGGTGTAAGGAAACGTGTCGAATGTTTCCACCCGCCGGGAATCGAACCCGGGCCCTCGGTGTGTGAAGCGGGAGCTTTAGCCACCAGGCCACCGAGCCAGTGGGGCAGTGGATATTGCAGGGGTAGAGGGTAGCAAGAGATTGAGGTAGAAAGGGCTGTGAGGAGTGCTAGTTATTATCATCAGAATTTGTGCAGTAAATCAATTGCTGTCAAAAAGTCAGTGAGTCTGGGTTAAAGGAGGGTCCATCAGCAAGAAGGGCAGGTAAAGTAAGGGCAGTAGAGCGGTGACGACGTTGGAGGTAAATTCTGCGTACTCGTTGATAGAGTGGGCAGTCCAACAGAATATGGCTAACAGAAACTGGAACCTGACAATTCTCAGACTGGAACAGGGCACCTCTCCATGAGATACCTGTAAGACGAGTGTGGCCGATGTGAAGACGGGAGAGAGTATTCTCCCAACCTCTACATTGATGACAAGAAGACGGCCAGTAACCTATACTCGGTTTAATAGAATGTAGTTTATTATAGAGCAGATCGGACCAACGTTGTTGCTAATGGGTGCAAAGGTGGGTAGCAATTACAGCAAAATAGTCTGTGAATGGAACACCTCTATATGAAACTGGGAGGTCACGTACTGCTAACTGTGCAGGAGTGTCTGCCTGTTCATTGCCCTTTATGTCAACATGACTTGGGAACCAACTAAAAAAAAAAATATTTGTGCTTGCTAGAGATGCGGCATAACCAGATTTGGATACAGAGAACCAGGGTATGAGGTGTATCAAATTATCTTATAGCCTGTAAATCACTAAGGGAGTCTGATACGACCACAAATGGTGACACAGGCATAGATGCAATATGGATAAGTGCTACAAGAATGGCATACAATTCAGCTGTCCAGAAACACCGCTGCAAATCCGACACCACCAGAAGACTTGGAACCATCGTTGTACACTACGATGGAATGAGAATGAGATCGGAAGTGGTTAAGAAAAATAGAGCGAGAAGTCACCGTAGGCAGTTCGGCTTTCGAGCATGGCAGTGGGAAAGAACAGACAAGAACTGTCGGAACTTCCCAAGGGGGTAGCGAAAGGCCAGATGCTTCATGAACATAGAAAGGTGGTAACTGAAGACAAGAGCGAATGTAGAAAAGAAAAGGGACAGAGTAAACTGGGGCGACAAACAAAGAACGTCTACTAATATCAGTGACTATCCTGTACATGGAAGGATTGCAGAGGTCATGAGAGCGAACATAATAGAGAAGGCTATGAGCATCACAGCGATCGGACAAGGATGGAATATTCGCCTCTGCATAGAGGCTCTCGACCAGTGAAGAGCGAAAAGCACCGAGGCATAAACGTAATCCCTGGTGATAGATGGGATTAAGGCTAGAGAGAGTTGCAGGAGAGGCCGCCGAATATATCTGGTCTCCATAATCGCGTTTTGATAAAATTAGGGCTGAATGTAGTTGAAGGAAAGTTCTACGATCAGCCCCCCATGAAAGATGAGCAAGGGTTTTAAGGAGGTTCAGCCGGCTATGACAGATTGCCTTCAGAGAGGTAATGTGAGGTTTCCAGGATAACCTATGGTCAAACAGAAGGCCTAGAAACCTGACTGTATCACGTTCTGGGATACGCAAGCCATATAGGTACAGTGGATGATCAGAAACAACAGAACATCTAGTAAAAGTAATTTAGTGAGTTTTAGTACTAGAAAATTTAAACCTACGAGTGATGGCCCAATTGGAAACACGGTCAAGGTTGACCGTATGCTGGAGAGAAACTGCAATGAGGTGACAGTCAGCACCTGCACAAGCTATAGCAAAGTCATCAACATAGGGTGATGACCAAATTTTGGATGCTAGAACAGAGACCAGATCATTTATAGCAAGGAGAAAAAGTGTTGTGCTCAGAACACACCCCTGGGGGATACCTTCAGCTTGGTTTTAGTTTAATATGTTTATTATGTACCTCATACCTATCCTGTGGGCGGTAGTCAAAAGATTACAGAGGTACATAATGGGTCCAGGGACTGGACTCCAAAGTTATGACAGCTGAACTAGTTACGAAGGTAATGAACTCCAGGTAGATCTGGTCACAATCATGGCAAGTTACAAAGGTAATGAATCAGCCTCACTCCTATACATGGTTACAGTCATGAACAAATTACAAAGTAATGAGCCACTGATACATCCACACCTGGTCACAATTGTAATGAGTTATAAATACAAATACTAAGTGGGTCATACACCCACACGAGTGCGCGCACACACACACACGAGGGCGCACGCACAGACACATGCACATGAGCGTACAAATATATGCATACACACAAGCATGTGCGCACACACACACATGGTAATGCTTTATTTACAGCTAGCAAAGTCAGGGTGCAGCTTGGACGAAGTCCGGGGAAAACATATTATTAACCCGAACACGGAAATGTCTTTCAGTTAAGTTCTTAAGGAAAAATGGTAGATTGCCTTGGAGGCCTTAGGAGTGGACCTTGGCCAAGATATTATACCTCCAAGTTGTATCATTTGCCTTCTCAAGGTCAAAAAAGATGGCAATAACTGAGTAGTTATTGGCAAAGGCATTATGGACATATGTATCTAAGCGTAGTAAGGGGTCAATAGTAGAACGGCCCTTCCGAAAGCCATATTGACTAGTAGAGAGACTGTTGTGTGTCTCTAAATAGTACATCAAGCGTCTCTTTACCAGATGTTCTATCACCTTGCAAACTGCACTGGTAAGAGCAACGGGACGATAGTGGGAGGCATCATGTCCCATAGTACCCGGTTTGAGGAAAGGGAGAACAATGGCAGATTTCCACAAAAATAAGATTAAAGAATCGTAAGAGGACTGCAAGGGCTGACTGATGTAAATGCTGTAGCATCCAAATATGAATGCCATCAGGCCCAGTTGCCGATGATCGGCAAGCCGAGTGTTGCCTCCAGTTCCAGAAATGTAAAAGGCACATTATAAAATTCTTCTCTGACAGAAGAAAAGTTTAAAGGGCTCTAACTCTTTGGCAGACTTTGAGGAACGAAACGAAGGGCATAGATGAAGCCCCTGAGAGATACGGACCAGATGATTACCTTTTTTGGTGGCAACGTCAAGAGGGTTTGCAATATCAACACCGGCAACCCAAAGAACAGGAGTCGGGTCGGTCGAGTATTTACCACTCAGTTTCCGTATTTTTTCCACACTACACTTACAGAGGAAGCAGAGGTGATGGTGGAAACACGATCTCACCAGCAAGTGCATTTAGCGCCACAGATGACACGGTGAGCAACCGCTCGCTTCTGCTTAAAATCAAGGAGTCTCTGTGTTTCTATTGTAGCAGCACTTGCCCCATGCAACGAGTTTCAAAAGTACTGCCCGAGCACAAGTAGGAGACCACCAAGGCACACACTTCTGAGAATGCCTGCCCGAGGTTTGGGGTATAGAATGTGAAGCTGCTGTTAAAACAGGTTGAGGTGTAAAAGCTCATCAGTGGAGGATGAAGAAGGAACCTCACTGAAAGCTGTTAGATGTGAGTAAAGGTCCCAGTTTGCTCATTCAAACTGCCAGCGTGGGCTACGAGGTGGTGGTGAATATGAAGAAAAAGTAAGGATGATTGGACAATGATTGCTGTCATGCAAGTCTGGGAGGACAAACCAGGTGAAGTCTAGTACAGTTGAGGAAGAACAAACCGAGAGATCGATGCAAGAGAGTGAACGAGTACGAGGATCAAAATGGGTGAGAATACCCGTATTTAAAACATGGAGGGGGAGAGAAGCGAGAAAAGCCTCCAACTGAATGCCGTGGGAGTCACAGTGAGTCCCCCCCTCCCCAGAGGAAATGGTGGGCTTTAAAATCGCCAAGTAACAGAAGTGGTGGCAGTAAGGAAGAAACCAGAAATGCAACATCTGTTAGAGATAAGGCCCGAGGAGAGAGATACAAAGAACAGACTGTATACCACATATTCAAGTGGATACGGGCTGCAGGGTATTATTATAATCAAAAAGAAGCGCTAAGCCACAAGGGCTATACAGCGCTGCAGGGTAACGTAGTGAAGTATGAACAAAGAGCTGATGGTATGAAACACTGGCATGTGTAAGTAGTACACTTTCATTAAATGTTCCATTGGGAAAAGGATCCGATGAATATAATAAATCATAGCCGAAGATGGAATGGATAACAGCAGAGCATTATTTGGATTCTTGTAAACAAACACAAATGGGAAAACTGGGAGAGCAACACCTGGATCTCACCCCAGGTTACCTCTGAGGCTGTGGATATTCCACTGTAAATAAGCCATGATTTGCAAAGAGAAAGATACAAGAAATCTGAAGGTTCAAGTATCTACAGACTAGTAGTTAGAAAAGTCCACATGTGGAGGCAGAGGGAAGACAAATAAGCAGCTAAGGGTTTGGACGCTGCGAAGGATTTGTGCAGATGGAGAAGAGTGAAGAGGTGAAACAGGTGGAGGATGTGTCCATCGATGGTCCAGATTATTATAATCATGGGGAAGCGCTAAACCTGTAGGATTATACAACAACTGGGGAGGGGTGGGGGGATGGAAGGTATTCAGACTTAATTCAGGGAACTGGAGCAAAGATTCAATTACCTAGATCAAGAGCTCCTCAGCAGTGCCAAGGAACCTCTCTTGAGGGGGCAGCCTCCAAAGATACACCCATCACCCAAAGCCATCCCCTGGGAGACTGGTGGGGGATTGGGATATCCCCAGGTGATCCAGATTACATGACAAACTACACCACCACCACGGACCTCAACAAAATGGGATGGACCACAGTACCCTTTCCCCTATCTAGGAACTAGAGCCTGTGGGGAGAATCCCAAAGCCTGAAAACAGGAGGGGGATAGGGAAGAATGGGATATGGAAGGGGGGATTTGGGGCTAAGTAGGGTTGGTCTGAGGAAGAAGGCCAAAAGGTCCAATTCATCTACAGATATTAAAAGGTTATTATAATCAGAGAAAGTGCTAAACCGACAAGGGTCATACAGTGCTGAGGGGCAGAAAATATTACTGGGGCTATAAGCAGCTAGGTGGAGAGGGGATCAGAGGTGAGGAGAGAAAAGGGCTGGAAGGGGCACTAAGAGCTATATGGTAATGAAATGGGTTTTCGTACTAGAAAATTTAAATCCATGAGAAGTGGCTCAATGGGACACTCAGTCAATCGCATCCTGACGACAGTCAGAGCCTGCATAAGCTATAGCGAAATCATCCACAAAGTGATGACCAAATATGCGATGGAAGAATGGAAGATAGGTCATTTATAGCCAAGAGAAAAAGGGTAGTGCTAAGGGCACAACCTTGTGGGACACCCACGGCCTTAACAAAGTCTGAGGAAAGGGAGGCACTAACACGTACACGGAAATGTCTGTCAGATAAGAAAGCAGTAAGGAAAGTTGGTAGATTACCATGGAGGCCTAAGGAGTGGGCTTGTGCTAAAATGTTATATCTCCAAGTGGTATCATATGCCTACTCAGGATCAAAAAAGACTGCTAGGATGGAGTGTTTGTTAGTAAAGTCATTTTGCACATGTGTATCTAAGTGGAGCAAGGGGTCCAAGGTAGAGCAACCCTTGCAAAAGCCACATATCAGATGTCTGTTCACCAATTGTTCCATCACTTTGCAGACTACACTGGTCAGAGCAATGGGGCGATAAGAGGTATCTTGCCCTGAGCTGCCTGGTTTGTGAAATGGTAGTACAAAGGAAGATTTCCATTGTTGAAGAGAACTCCTCGTGCCCAATAAGATTGAAAAGGAGCAGAAGGACTGCAAGGGCCATATTATTATTATTATTATAATCAAGGGGGGAAGTGCTAAACCCAGAGGATTATACAGCACCTGGGGGGGGGGGATGTGGAAGGCATTCAGGCTTAATTCGGGGAACTGGAGCACAAATCCAATTCCCTAAATCAAGAGCCCCTCACCAACATCAAGGAACCTTCCTTGAGGGGCAAGGGCCATAGAATGCAGATGTAGCATACTGATATGAATATCAGGCCCAGCTACCGATGACTGGCAAGCGGAAAGCGTGGACTCGGAGATTGAAAGGAATGTTATGTCTTCATTCCATTAGAGGGGAAATCCAAGGGTAATTGCTCCTTGGTAGACTTAGATGCAAGAAATGAGGGACAAAGGTGAAGCCCTTGGGAGACACGGAGAAGATAGTTACCAATTTTCGTGGCAACTTCATGAGGTTCCGCAACACTCAACACCAGCAACCAGCAAAATGGGAGCTGGGTCCGGAGTGTACTTGCCACACATAACCTCTGTACCTTCTTCCAAACTGCACACACAGGCGAAGACAAGTAATGGTGGACAGTCTTGCCAACAAGTGTGTTTAGTCACGTATGATGCGGCAAGCAACTGCCCTTGCCCACTTAAAATCCAAAAGGCGGTCTGAGGTTCGATTATATCGATAACGGCCCCACACAGTAAGTTTCAAATGCACTGCACAGGCACATGCAGGAGACCACCGAGGCACGTATGTCTGAGAATGTCTGCCTGAAGTTTGAGCAATAGAATGTGATGTGGCAGTCAAAACTAAGGTCGAAAACTGGTGCACCAGCTCATCAATAGAGGATAAAAGAGGGTCCCCACAAAAGGTGGTAAGATGAGGGTACAAGTCCCAATTCGCTCGTGCAAATTGCCAACGGGGGGTATGAGGTGGTCAGGAATACATAGTAGAAGTAAGAATCGGAAAGTTATCACTGTCGTGTAAATCTGGGAGAACAAACCAAGTGTAATCAAGTGCAACTGACAAGGAACAGATAGAAAGATTAATGCAAAAGACTGAATGCGAGTCAAAATGGGTAGGAGCACCCATATTTAAAACATGAAGAGGATGAGAAGCAACAAGTCTCTCCAACTGAGCACCACAAGTCACAGTGGGACCCTCCCCACAGACGAAGGCGAGGGCTAAAATCATTTAATAAGATGGGCGGCAGTAGAGAAGAGATCAAGAACGCAATATCTGAGATACAGAATGCATGGGAGGAGGAAAGATATAGAGAGCAAACTGTATACCATCTGTGCAAATAAATATGAGCAGCAGTATAATGCAGCAGAGAACGAACAGATTTGTTGATATGGTATACCAACACGCACTCGTTAAATGATTCATCAGGAAAGAGATCAAAAGAATGCAAGAGCACATAGCCTGAAATGGGAAGAATAACAGCTGAACAAATTTTGGGCACTTGTAACCCAAAACACATTGGGGAAAACTGGGAGGAACACTTGGAGCTATCCCTGATTACTAGAGGCCATGAATATTCCATTGTAAATAAGCTGAAGGGGGTGGGAGAGTTTCAATGGAGAGGAATAAATGGGATTAGGTCAGGGGTTTCAAATAGAGTTAGAGCTAAAGGAGTAGCAATAATGTTGAAGGATAAGCTATGGCAGGAAAAGAGGGACTATAAATGTATTAATTCAAGGATTATGTGGAGTAAAATAAAGATTGGTTGTGAAAAGTGGGTTATAATAAGTGTGTATGCACCTGGAGAAGAGAGAAGTGTAGAGGAGAGAGAGAGATTTTGGGAAATGTTGGGTGAATGCGTGGGGAGTTTTGAATCAAGTGTGAGAGTAATGGTGGTTGGGGATTTCAATGCTAAAGTGGGTAAAAATGTTATGGAGGGAGTAGTAGGTAAATTTGGGGTGCCAGGGGTAAATGTAAATGGGGAGGCTTTAATTGAGCTGAGGTAGTAGTAGGTAAATTTGGGGTGCCAGGGGTAAATGTAAATGGGGAGCCTTTAATTGAGCTATGTGTAGAAAGAGATTTGGTAATAAAGTAATACATATTTTATGAAAAAGAGGATAAATAAATATACAAGGTATGATGTAGCACGTAATGAAAGTAGTTTATTAGATTATGTATTGGTGGATAAAAGGTTAATGGGTAGGCTCCAGGATGTACATGTTTATAGAGGGGCAACTGATATATCGGATCATTATTTAGTTGTAGCTACAGTTAGAGTAAGAGGTAGATGGGAAAAGAGGAAGGTGGAAACAACAAGTAAGAGGGAGGTGAAAGTGTATAAACTAAGGGAGGAGGAAGTTCGGGTGAGATATAAGTGACTATTTGCAGAAAGGTGGGCTAGTGCAAAGATGAGTAGTGGGGGGGTTGAAGAGGCTTGGAATAGTTTTAAAAATGCAGTATTAGAATGTGGGGCAGAAGTTTGTGGTTATAGGAGGGTGGGGGCAGGTGGAAAGAGGAGTGATTGGTGGAATGATGAAGTAAAGGGTGTGATAAAAGAGAAAAAGGTAGCTTATGAGAGGTTTTTACAAAGCAGAAGTGTTATAAGAAGAGCAGAGTATATGGAGAGTAAAAGAAAGGTAAAGAGAGTGGTGAGAGTGCAAAAGGAGAGCAGATGATAGAGTGGGAGAGGCACTGTCAAGAAATTTTAATGAAAATAAGAAAAAAATTTGGAGTGAGTTAAACAAGTTAAGAAAGCCTAGGGAAAGTATGGATTTGGCAGTTAAAAACAGAGTAGGGGAGTTAGTAGATGGGGAGATGGAGGTATTAGGTAGATGGCGAGAATATTTTGAGGAACTTTTAAATGTTAAGGTAAGAGAGGCAGTAATTTCATGCACTGGTCAGGGAGGTATACCATCTTTTAGGAGTGAAGAAGAGCAGAATGTAAGTGTGGGGGAGGTATGTGAGGCATTATGTAGAATGAAAGGGGGTAAAGCAGCTGGATTATTATTATAATCAAGGGGGAAGTGCTAAACCTGGAGGATTATACAGCACCTTGGGGGGGGGGGATGTGGAAGGCATTCAGGCTTAATTCGGGGAACCGGAGCACAGATCCAATTCCCTAAATCAAGAGCCCCTCACCAACATCAAGGAACCTTCCTTGAGGGGAAAGCAGCTGGAACTGATGGGATCATGACAGAAATGTTAAAAGCAAGGGGGGATATAGTGTTGGAGTGGTTGGTACTTTTGTTTAATAAATGTATGAAAGAGGGGACGGTACCTAGGGATTGGCAGAGAGCATGCATAGTCCCTTTATATAAAGGGAAAGGGGAAAAAGAGAATGTAAAAATTATAGAGAAATAAGTTTACTGAGTATACCAGGAAAAGTGTACAGTAGGGTTATAATTGAAAGAATTAGAGGTAAGACAGAATGTAGGATTGCGGATGAGCAAGGAGGTTTCAGAGTGGGTAGGGGATGTGTAGATCAAGTGTTTACATTGAAGCATATATGTGAACAGTATTTAGATAAAGGTAGGGAAGTTTTTGTTGCATTTATGGATTTAGAAAAGGCATATGATAGAGTGGATAGAGGAGCAATGTGGCAGATGTTGCAAGTATATGGAATAGGTGGTAAGTTATTAAATGCTGTAAAGAGTTTTTATGAGGATAGTGAGGCTCAGGTTAGGGTGTGTAGAAGAAAGGGAGATTACTTCCCGGTAAAAGTAGGTCTTAGACAGGGATGTGTAATGTCACCATGGTTGTTTAATATATTTATAGATGGGGTTGTAAAGGAAATAAATGCTAGGGTGTTCAGGAGGGGGGTGGGATTAAATTTTGGGGAATCAAATTCAAAATGGGAATTGACACAGTTAATTTTTGCTGATGATACTGTGCTTATGGGAGATTCTAAAGAAAAATTGCAAAGGTTAGTGGATGAGTTTGGGAATGTGTGTAAAGGTAGAAAGTTGAAAGTGAACATAGAAAAGAGTAAGGTGATGAGGGTATCAAATGATTTAGATAAAGAAAAATTGGATATCAAATTGGGGAAGAGGAGTATGGAAGAAGTGAATGTTTTCAGATACTTGGGAGTTGACGTGTCGGCAGATGGATTTATGAAGGATGAGGTTAATCATAGAATTGACGAGGGAAAAAACGGGAGTGGTGCGTTGAGGTATATGTGGAGTCAAAAAACGTTATCTATGGAGGCAAAGAAGGGAATGTATGAAAGTATAGTAGTACCAACACTCTTATATGGGTGTGAAGCTTGGGTGGTAAATGCAGCAGCGAGGAGACGGTTGGAGGCAGTGGAGATGTCCTGTTTAAGGGCAATGTGTGGTGTAAATATGCAGAAAATTCGGAGTGTTGGAAATTAGGAAAAGGTGCGGAGTTAATAAAAGTATTAGTCAAGAGGGCAGAAGAGGGGTTGTTGAGGTGGTTTGGTCATTTAGAGAGAATGGATCAAAGTAGAATGTCATGGAAAGCATATAAATCTATAGGGGAAGGAAGGCGGGGTAGGGGTCGTCCTCGAAAGGGTTGGAGAGAGGGGGTAAAGGAGGTTTTGTGGGCAAGGAGCTTGGACTTCCAGCAAGCGTGCGTGAGCGTGTTAGATAGGAGTGGAGACGAATGGTACTTGGGACCTGACGATCTGTTGGAGTGCGAGCAGGGTAATATTTAGTGAAGGGATTCAGGGAAACTGGTTATTTTCATATAGTCGGACTTGAGTCCTGGAAATGGGAAGTACAATGCCTGCACTTTAAAGGAGGGGTTTGGGATATTGGCAGTTTGGAGGGATATGTTGTGTATCTTTATACATATATGCTTCTAAACTATTGTATTCTGAGCACCTCTGCAAAAACAGTGATAATGTGTGAATGTGGTGAAAGTGTTGAATGATGATGAAAGTATTTTCTTTTTGGGGATTTTCTTTCTTTTTTTGGGTCACCCTGCCTCGGTGGGAGACGGCTGACTTGTTTAAAAAAAAAAAAAAAAAAAAAAAAAAAAAAAAAAAAAGGTATGCCAACATTAACCCTTAAACTGTCCGAACGTAGATCTATGTTTTTTCAACATTTGAAAGTATGTAAAAACAGATTTTTTTTTTTTACATTTGAAAACGTGTAAAAAAAAAAAAAACACTTTGATCTAACTTTTTTTTTTTTGTTATATTTGAAAATATGTAAAAAAAAACGTAGATTACTTTTGGAGCACTACGGATGTGAACATAGATCTGCTTGGACAGTTTAAGGGTTAAGAAGCGATTAAATCTATGGGCTAATAGGGTCAGTGAAGTCAATGTGTGGAGGAAACGGTAAGCATGTAAGCAAGGAGGAATCAGAATGGTGTGAAGGAAAAGATTGCTACGAGGGTCGTGAAAAATAATGGGCAGGAGGAGGCACGTCGGTGTCCATCGAGGGTTTCATCTCCCCAATATAGTTGAAGATGGAGTCAAGTGTCTCAGCAGATAAGAAAGATGCAGATACCATGATCTCAGAGACAGGTGAGGTAGAGCAAGTAGAGACCAGGGAGACTATGGAAGGAACCAAAGAGGTCTGAAAGGGAAGGGGAGTATGAGCTTGGAGATATGCACTGGCAGGGGTAGAAGAGTCCTGCGGTGAACAGGAGAGGAAGGAGGTTGGAAGGTAACTGGGGAAGAGGGGGGGACCTCCACCTTTGTGCGACAGGTAGAAAGGGGGGTGAGAACCAGGCACTGAGGCTGAAAATAAAAGCTGTTAGGGAATTGTAAGCACTGGAGGAATGCAAAGACTTGGGTTTATGGGATAGGTTTAACTTCGCAGGTGATAGGCGTGAAAAAGATGTAGGCATGCGAGGCTTTGTAGACTGAGAAACTAGTGGGTGAGAAGAAGTAGAGGGAGGATTAGGTAAGGAGGTTGGGGTTTCAGAGGGTAAAACCGTAAAAGAATTAGAGATGGGGGGTGACCCCGAAAGACACGACACTGGAGTTGGTAGTATTAAAAGGTAAATAATACAATGATTTCTTGTAAAATATCTTCTTATTTTGCTAAGTTTTGCACAAATAGCAGAATATCAAAATGTTCAGTCACACTATGCTTTGCATCTCTTAAAACAGAGATAGTGCAACTCATGTTAACGCTCTGAAGATACACACGACAAACATACTAAGGGGTTGGAAGTACATTATAACCTGTGGGTGTTGTAGAGGTAAGTTTGCAATAATTCCCATCGTCACTGAGTTTTGTGCCCACATGAGTTATTTCTGTCCTCCAGCAGCCCACACATACTACACTGCTGTTGGTATATTCACCGAGTCATCTCAACAGACAACTTCTGAGGGGTTATCACCTCTTCTCACGTGCAAATTCTACATCCACTACCACTAAAGGACATTTCTGTGGAGGTGGCCAGACACTCGCAATCCAGTAGATTAGTGGCTCACGAGGTTGACTGTAATTTTGACTACAAAAGGATGCTCTCAATTTGAGGGCAAAACCTTAAGTTGCATGTCATATACCAATCCACAAAATTCTACAGCAAGTCATACAGGGTATTTTACATACATCTGGTAATATTGAATAACTGGGCCAACTAATTACAAACTTGATCTTCTAGCACAATATTGAAGGCCTTATATTTAACTCCAATTAAATAATCAAGTTCAGATTTAACTCAAAACAACACTTGAGGTAAACTCAAATGACAGTTAATATATCAAATCAAATCACAGAATCGTGTTATTACGATTTTGCGAGTCAGTTAATATAGTTTTCATAACATGATGATCTAGTTATAAGATACCTGTTTCTTCAGAATCCCTTCCTACACCACTAAATATATAAGATATATGCAGCTTTACTTGAAGTGAAATTTTGTAATACTCAATAAAAATCATAAGCAAAATGCACAGATGGAAAATTATGTTCTCTTATTCACTTACAATAAGCATGTGGGGACTGACTATGCCACCATGGCCCCTTAGAATAGCAGAGATGAGAAATCAAGAAATATGAGAGACTGCATGAATAATACAATACTATCTTACATTCAATACAAAGTGAAGTGTTCAAAATAAATTACACACATACAACCTCACAAGCGAGGGAATTTCCAGGTTAAGAAAACAATGAAACAAAAGGATATTTATACCAAGTGCCAACTAGAATGAGAGGGGGAAAATGACAGTGTTACATCAAATGTTTAATTGCAAATTGTAACTGAGCTCCCAAATGCACAAGATCATTTGACTCTTAGTTCTTTCTCAACTAAACTATCAAGTACTAGACATACTTCAAATATAAGCTTGCACAATTTGCTCTAACAAGTTCCCTTTAAAAAAAAAATCCTTTTCAAATATCCGAACTTAATATGTATCGAGAGATATCAAAACAACCCAATTGTGTATGTAATGTTACACAGCAATCACTCACTAGGTATGTGCTATATGTCAGCAAGATTTACAGCATCTGTGTCTTCAAGGAGTGGAGGCAGTGTTGCCACTGTAGAGATCAAGGCTTTATACTGTACTGAGCAGCAACCAGGTAAATATAAGGAATATTCTCAGAGATAAATATTACTCTAGAAGAAGTCTGAATAAAAGAACTTTTAACAGTGAGGCAGTGGGAATGAAAGAAAAGGGAAGCAAGAAAAAAAAAGCACTATATGAAAGGAAGGTGACGGGAAAAAGAAAAAGGGGGTGGCTGTGTGTGTGTGTGTGTGTGTGTGTGTGTGTGTGTGTGTGTGTGTGTGTGTGTGTGTGTGTGTGTGTGTGTGTGTGAGAGAGAGAGAGAGAGAGAGAGAGAGAGAGAGAGAGAGAGAGAGAGAGAGAGAGAGAGAGAGAGAGGAGAGAGAGAGAGAGAAACAGACACACAGAGAGAGAGAGAGAGAGAGAGAGAGAGAGAGAGAGAGACAGACAGACAATATGACAAGGAAGGTAAATGGCAGGTGATGTTTTTATTTAGAAAATTGAATACATGAGAAGTGTACTGCTACAGTATTCTGTATCATAGTTACACAGAGGAAACAAAAGCAACATATTGTATCATGCAGAATGAGGCTCCTGCATGATACAATGTGACAGGGAAATGGCTACCTTTTCTTCTCGCTGTGTAACTATCACAGAGGATGAGAGGGTGGAGGAGAGAAAGAAAGGAAGACAGCAATGTGAGAGGGTGGAGGACAGGAGAGATGAGGGAGGGGAGAGGTAAGGGAGGGGAGGGGAGGTGAAGGAGGGAGGCATGGTGAGAGAGGGAGACATAGTGAGAGAGGGAGGCAAGGTGAGAGAGGGAGGCAAGGTGAGAGAGAGGGGCAAGGTGAGAGAGGGAGACATGGTGAGAGAGGGAGGCAAGGTGAGAGAGGGAGGCAAGGTGAGAGAGGGAGGCAAGGTGAGAGAGGGAGGCAAGGTGAGAGAGGGAGGCAAGGTGAGAGAGGGAGGCAAGGTGAGAGAGGGAGGCAAGGTGAGAGAGGGAGTCAAGGTGAGAGAGGGAGGCAAGGTGAGAGAGGGAGACATGGTGAGGCAAGGTGAGAGAAGAGGGAGGGGGAGGGATAGTGAGAGAGGAGGGAGGGGGAGGGATGGTGAGAGAGGAGGGGAGGGGAGGTGGATGGGGAGAGAGAGAGAGAGAGGGGAGGGAGGGAAGGTGAGAGAGGAGGGAAGGGAGAAGAGGAGCAAGGAGAGATGAGAAGGAATGAAGCATTCAAAGGGAAAAGAGGGAAAATGTGAGGTGAGTGAGGGGTAAAAAAGACAGCAAGGGGGAGAACAGTGAAAGAGGGGAATAAATGGGGAGAGAAAAAAATGTGTGTGCAAGCAAGAGAGAGAAGGGAAGAGATGGGAGGTGGAAAGAGAGGAAGAGAGGTGATGGGGGGGAGGAAGAGGTGATGGGGGAGAGGAAGAGAGGTGATGGGGGAGAGGAAGAGAGGTGATGGGGGGAGAGGAAGAGAGGTGATGGAGGGGGAGAGGAAGAGAGGTGATGGGGAGAGAGGAAGGGAAGTGATGGGGGGGAGGAAGAGAGGTGATGGGAGAAGAGAAAGAGAGGTGATGTGGGAAGAGGAAGAGTGGTGATGGCAGAAGAAGAGAGGTGATGGGGGTGAGACTAAGGTGAAAGGGAAGTGAGGGAGTTAAGGTGAAGTAACAATGAGAGGAAGGTGAAGAAAGTCAGACAATGATTAAGGAAGAGTAGGAAAAAGATGGGTGTGGAGAATAGGAAAGAGAAGATACAAAAAGGGGAACAGATGTAGACAGATGGATAAGAAGAGACAGTAGAAGGTAAAAAGGAAGGCAAGAAGCAAGGACAAGGAGCATAAAGAACTACAAACCTTTGACTAGCCAATGAACACAATACCACCCACTTCTTTAAGCTGTTTTGATCAAGTGCCAAAAGTCTTGAACAAGAAACGCAAGCATCAAGCTCTGATTAAGACCTGCAATTGTCGAAAGTCTTGATCAAGACGAAGCATCAAGTCTCGAAGACCAGTATGATTCAAAATTTTTGATGAAGATCAACAAGATTTGAAAGTGTCAAGGAAGACCCGCAAGATTCGAAAGTTTCAAGGAAAACTCGCAGAATTGAAAAGTCTCAAGGAAGTCCCAAAAGATTCGAAAGTCCTTAGGAAAACCTGCAAGATTTGAAATCTCAAAGAAAACCCACAGGATTCGAAACTATCAAGACCTCAAGGGTTATAAGTCTAGTAAACTATCACATTTTTCCCCCGTGGTGTATTTCTTGCACGCATAAGTTGTACATTCTTCATGGGGAGTGTTTATTGAACTGCATATTTAATAATGTTTTAGTGGAAATTCAATCAGAATGTGATTGATGAATTACATTCAATGGGGAGGGGGCACTAAACCCATAGGGCTATAGTGCCTGGGGAAAAGAAATATTTATAAATGTGCAGTGCAATAAATACATTAAGATAATCCATTAAATTCCCCATGAAATGTATATATACACACACACACACACCAGTGATGTAACTGCGATGGGTTTTCAGAGGTGCTCTGCCTCCCAGTCTGGCCAAGAACCAGGATTCTATTGTTTGCCTCTTCAACCAGGTTACATACATGCACTATATGCCGCCTCAATGATTTCCTAATGTTTACTTTAACTTACCAATACCTTCATACTTTTTTTTTTTTTGCAAAATAATTTATAATGCCTCACAAACTGGTAGCTTATGGCAATGGCAATACAACAAGTTTACTTTAATACTGCAATTCAGCTATTAAATTGTTACATTCATTAATCACATCAAAAAATTACACAACTATTTAGTTTAAAATTTCCCTTTGAAAGTTTAACAAATTAATGATTTTGGAGCTTAAAATGCCTTAAATTGCATTCAGTTCCTAAGGGAGGCACTTTGTTATTGACAAATAATTAAAAAAATAATAAATTATGAAATTGATCTTATTAACCAGAGAGAGTTCTCTAAAGGACACATTTTAATCATTGCATGCTAACCAACTACCATTAGCAAAACTGACTTACAAGGCTGACATTTACCATGGTTTCATTGGTCTTTCGACATTCTTTAATGTGTCAAATGTATTCTTCTACAAAGATTAGTAATACAAATAAAAGAATGAACAATACCACCAGGAGAGAAAAAAAAAAAAAAAAAAAAGTTGTGTTCCTTACCACATATTTTGCCAAAATGCTAATCTTTGTCAGCATGCTCACATAACACTACCAGAAAACAAAAAACCTTTAAGCTACAAGCATTCTTTGCATTCATAAAACATATACTTTGGTCAAACAGAAGGAGCAACTTTAAGAATATAAGAATGCTGCTCCTTCATTCAAAACACCAATTCATACATTAAGTCAGAAACCTTATGGTATACAGTATTTAACACAAAAGCGTAAATCCCTACTGGAGCTATAAGCTTCAGTAGGTATAATGGTTTCACAGCTCTGGCACACTTTTTTAACAAATTTCTACAACTTCACTTCCTAATCATGCATATAAATTTTCAACAACTGAAAACATTTTGTAAAGAAAAAGAAATCCCCTACAAAAATGAGGACTGACTTCAAACTTTTTTGGGCTTTCCAGCTTTGAATATTTTTCTATACCCAAAACAATACCAATCTCAGCTACCAAAGCAAAAGCATCATATGTTAAACATCCCAACTTCTCTGAATTTTCAGTTGTATACCAAACATATAGTGCTGCCACTGTATAAAGACTGATCCTTAATTTTACAAGGAAGAAATGGGTCAAGTCGCACCCATAAAGAGAGATATATGGAGAGAAAACACCTAATAGAAAGACTGTACTTTCACTTTAAAAAAAACTTAAAAGCAGAGTTGTCAAACCTAACTTTTAAAGCACAAAACAAACTTAAATGCATAAGCATGATGCACATTTGCCATTGTTAAAAAAAAAAAAAAAAAAAAAAAAAAAAAAAAAAAAAAAAAAAAAAAAAAAAAAAAAGGTAAATGCATTAGACTGGTTTATTAACAACACTGGTGAAAGTATGTATGACTGGTATGAATATACAGACAATTACATAAATGGACACATGGCACCACCTGAATATTTCATTTAGGGAAAGTGTCACTTGCCAAGAGCTTTATCAAGCTTAATGGAGATGATGAACAAAACATAGCCTACATTAAATATTCATTGTCAATGTGTCCTTTTACTTCATAAAAAAAAAAAAAAAAAAAAAAAAGACTGCAGCATTTATACAAATTCAATCACACAAGTGAATATAATGAATGTACTACAATATATTGTTGAATTACATTAGCTGCATATAAAACAACTAAATACATACAAGTTCAATTAAAAAGCTAATATAAGCATTAACCAACACTGAAATCTGAATAACAAAAACATTAAATTTAAGCATAAAGAAATGGATGTTTAATAACTTTTGCTCTGGCTATGGTAGCAAGATGGTAAATTTTCTCCATCAAATAAAAAAAAAAAGTGATGAAGACTTAGTACACTATGACTTGATCATATTCTGCACTCTAAATACCAAAACTGGTAATAATAATAATGTCATAATCAAAATATAAATTTATTAGCATATAGAAAATTGTAATGGTATAATAATGACTTGAGTTAGCAACCAACTCTCCCATATACCAGGATAACAACATAATAAACCTGAATTTTTAAGGGTTCAGAGATGTTTCCAATAGGAACTGGCAGCTGTGCCAATATTATCTGAATGACTTACAGGCTCAGTTTAGAACCCCTGAAACTTTGAGACAATCAAGAAGCCCAACATCATAAATTACGACAGATAATATTTCATTTCACCAAATAAAATTTTACCTTTACGTAACTGCAGCAAATGTAAATTTTTAATGTTTATAGCTTTCCAAAACCCCTCCAAACATTTTGTGAGATGCAAAACAATATTGGACTAAAAATTAATGGGCAAATGGGCAAAACATTTGATGGAATCTCCAAGCTTGGAGTTACTATATTCTTAATCTTGCATTTCTTCAGGAATTTCATGTGGATTTAGGATACCAGGTACACTCAACTGGACACGACGCTTTTCTTCTTGCGCAAGTCTGAGGGCTGCTTCTCTCTCCTCCAAATAAAGATCACTGTCATCATCACCTGTTACCTCCTGCAATGTTTTAGTTTTCTTTATTACATTAGAAAAGGGGCAAGAAATTTGGTTAATTATTTAACAACACAGATACCATACTCTGTATCCTTTCCCATCTATGCAATTGACTCCTAGAAGCATCATGAAAAACCTGAGTGAAAAAAATGTAAGTGCATTTTAAAAAAGTTAAAGCAGAAATAAAATGAGTTACACAGTTACCTTAAAAATAAAGTTCATCGTCAAAATCTAACAGTAACCTGCCTTGGAATGCTTGCCCTTAACTCTAACTTCTGACTAACTAATATAAATTAGTGCATGGACCCCTGTATGAAGCTTCCCATATATTTTTGCACTCAACCCCTTCACCAGCCTTACACTGAAAATGTGATTAACAATGTCCCCATAGCACTACTGGGTATATTCTTCTAGAAATGCTTTGGGAGGACCTCTGCTCCTCCCCATCCAACCAAAGCTGTGTGGGTATGAGCAAGAGCTGTCTAGAACAGCCAGTAAGCCTCTTTTGCTTTTTATGTTCTTATGTGCAATGATTAGTGTATAAAATTCAATCCTTAAAAAAATAAGAAAAAAAATTACTCTTGAATAAATTAACTCCCTACATTTTTACCAAAAAAAATGGGCTTCAAACCCCTATGCTACAAATCAAGTATATACAGTATTCCAGGAATGAGAGCCATTAAGCAAAACATAAAGAAAAGTACGGGTAACTGCATGAAGCTCTTAAGATTTACTCTACTTGTTCAAAAGACAAAGGAAAGCCCTGCAATTCTGCCTGTGCAAAACATTAAGAAGGCTTCTGTTTCACACTCACATGACAGGATGTAGTACCTTCCTGGAGAGTTACTGCCAATCAACTTACTAGATACAGCTTCAAAAAAATGCTTGTTTGCTTGTTCTGTCATAGGCAGAATTCAAATTCATTTTTCAGCTTATTTCCTTAATTTTAGGGCATTAGTCTGAATGCACCCTTTTTGAACCTCAAAGAAATCTCACTTTGTGACTGACTAGTTTAGGGTTAAGGAAATGCACAATAAAATGAAAAAAGAGAGAAGGGGAGGAGGGGGAGGCTTATATAAAATGTATTTTTTGTTAATATTTCCCATAACAAATAATGTAAATCCAATTAATCCATTCCAGACACCCAAAAATATTAACAAGAAACACATTTTATAGAGAATAAACTATAGTTTTACACACAGAAAAGGGATGATGAAATTCGAGGGTCCACTGTATAATATTTAACATCTGTAGAATAAATGAAGTTTTCAGTTAAACATAATGCAATACTGAATGCTTTATTACCTAAATTATACAAACAAAACACAGCTTGGGCTATCATATTTGTACAGAATGTTGTTGAACTTACAATTTGATTTTTTCTATTTTCAGTTACATCTACCATCCAAATTTATTTGCAGTTACATCTATCAAATTATTTAATAGAAATGAAAAATACCTACACAAGTCTGAATTTAGCATTTTACTTATATATTTTTTATTTGTTTCCAACTTCTAAAAACTTCCTACAGCAAAAAGGCTCTTGGCCTCAATCCTAATAAATTAACAATGGTGCACTTAACCAGGATATTTCTGTACGCACACTGACATGCAGATACTCTGCACTTATCCATTAAGTCAATTAATTATAAATATAAAACAAATACAGGATGGCCACATTATTAACAGCAGGTCAGGTAAAGCAAAAATCGCTGTAAAGAGAAGAATAGCCCTTTTTTCACTTTCAAATGCATATAAAAGCCTGATAACATGTTTTCATTATCATACATTAAGTGAACAATGAGCTAGGTCTAAAAATTACATATACAGTACACACATTACTTACCTCAAAATATTTTTGAACTTAATTATAGCGAGTGGCAAATACATTTGTATTTTTTTTTAACATACCGGCCATCTCCCACTGAGGCAGGGTGACCCAAAAAGAAAGAAAAATACTTTCATCATCATTCAACACTTTCACCATCACTCATACATAATCACTGTCATTGCAGAGGTGCTCATTTACAACAGTTTAGAAGTCTGGCTAACCAGGTTCCCTGAATCCCTTCACAAAATATTACCCTGCTCACACTCCAACAGCTTGTCAGGTCCCAAAAACCATTCGTCTCCATTCATTCTTATCTAACACGCTCACGCATGCTTGCTGGAAGTTAAAGACCATCGCCCACAAAACCTCCTATACCCACTCCCTCCAACCTTTTTGAGGACGACCCCTACTCCGCCTTCCTTTCCCTACAGATTCATAAGCTCTCCAAATTATTATACTTTGTTCCCTTCTTTCTAAATGACCAAACCACCTCAACAACCCCTCTTCTGCCCTCTAATACTTTTAGTAACTCCACACCTCCTCCTAATTTCTACACTCTGAATTCTCTTCATAATATTTACACCACACATTGCCCTTAGACATGACATCTCCACGGCCTCCAGCTGCCTCCTTGCCACAGCATTTACGACCCATGCTTCACACCCATATAAGAGTGTTGGTACCACTATACAGTGGTCCCTCAATAATCGTTGGGCTCCATAGTCGTCCTTTTCGGAAATCGTCGCGTTATTTTCGTCCAAACATTGGCTCGCAAATGGTTGGTTGACTCGCTTATCGTCGTTCGTCCTGGATGCGTACTCATGGCTCTGAGCCACCTCGGCCTCCCTTCCCAGCCAGTGTGCCATTGTTTACCAGAGAGCGACGGTCCCCTCACTTGTTCATACAAAATATTTCATAACATTCCATTCATTTTAGTGCTTGCAAGTGCTAAATAAGCTACCATGGCTCCAAAGAAAGCTCCTAGTGCCAAGCCTTTGGCAAAGAAGGTGGAAAATATGATTGAATTTAAGAAAAACATCATTGAATATGAAAGTGGCATACGTGTGGCCGAACTGGGCAGGATGTATAACAAACCCCATACAACCATATCTTCCATCGTGGCAAAGAAAAAGGAAATCAAGGAAGCTGTTGTTGCTTGGAGAAAATTGTGGCCAGATTGTGTCCACAAGAGGGATTTTGAAGGGTTTGTGGCTGACCCTGATGAGCCTATGTCAGTTGTGAAATCTATTGTGGCATTGGGGAGTTCCATGGGGTTGGATGTGAGTTTGGAGGATGTGGAAGAGTTGGTGGAGGACCACAACGAAGAGCTAACCACTGAGGAGCTGCAAGAGCTTCAGCAGGAACAGCAACAGATTGCAGCTCAGAATCTTGCTGCAGAGGAGGAAGAGAGATGGAAGAAGGTGCCTTCTTCAGAAATTAAGAAGATTTTTGAAATGTGGAGAAACATCACCCTGAGAAGGATGTTGCAAGCCATATCGGCAGCTTGTACAGTGACAGAGTCTTGGCCCATTTTAGGGAAGTTTTAAAGAGACGCCAGAAACAGAGCTCTCTGGACACTTTTTTTGCGAGACAGGACTCCAGTGACTCTCAAGCTGGTCCTAGTGGCATTAAGACACAGAGAAGAGAAGTATGTAACCCCAGAAAAGGACTTGGTACCTGAGGTGTTGATGGAAGGGGATTCCCATCTTTCTTCATCTGAGATTGCAGACTCAAGGCACAAGCTATCCTCAACAAACCACCCATGGAACAGCCCCCTAAGCAGTTCGTTCATAGTACTTCCATGTGGTGAGGTTGCCACGAATACTCGCCGGGCACTTGCTATGAGTAACATCAACGTTTCCACCATAAACACATCATCTATCAAAGACCTCACTACGAAACGCAGCCCCACACCTCTAACTACTACAGCAGGCGTCTACACTATCCCCTGTGGGTTCTGTCCCAAGAAATATGTAGGCGAGACAGGCAGAGATCTTGCAGTCCGCCTGAATGAGCATCGAAATGCCTCTAACAGAGACGATATAAGGTACGCCTGTGTCCTCCACAGAGAATCCACGGGGCATTTGATGAACTGGAATGAGGCACAACTCGTTCTCACAGAACCAGACCTCAGATGCCGACGGTGCCTAGAAGCCTCACTAATCGCCATCACCGACACTATAGAACGCAACACTGGAAACTACAAAATTTCAAAAACATTGGCATACATGATACTTAAGCACCACCAACCCAACAACACAGGAGTCACATGATTTCATCATCTACCCGTCCTCATCACAACATGACATTACTCAGGTCATGTGCGTCACTCACATCTCACTCTCCACCTATACAGTGGACCCCCGGTTAACGATTTTAATCCGTGCAAGAGGGGTAATTGTTATGCGAAATAATCGTTATGTGAATGAATTTTCCCCATAAGAAATAATGGAAATAAAATTAATCCGTGCAAGACACCCAAAAGTATGAAAAAAAATTTTTTTTACCACATGAAATGTTAATTTTAATACACACAAACTGAAAAAGGTATGCACACTTACATGACACTTACTTTTATTGAAGATCTGGTGATGATTGATGGGATGGGAGGAGGGGAGAGTGTCGAACTTATTGTTTAGAAGGGGAATCCCCTTCCATTAGGACTTGAGGTAGCAAGTCCTTTTCCGGGGTTACTTCCCTTCTTCTTTTAATGCCACTAGGACCAGCTTGAGAGTCACTGGACCTCTGTCCCACAACAAATCTGTCCATAGAGCTTTGTACCTCCCGTTTTTTTACGATTTGTCTAAAATGGGCCACAACATTGTCATTGTAATAGTCACCAGCACGGCTTGCAATAGCTGTGTTAGGGTGATTTTCATCCATAAAGGTTTGCAGTTCAACCCACTTAGCACACATTTCCTTAATTTTTGAAGTAGGCACAATGGATTCCACAACTGGCATAGGCTTCTCAGGGTTAGCCCCAAACCCTTCAAAATCTTTCTTAATTTCCATACTAATTCTCACCCTTTTTACCACAGGGTTGGCACTAGAAGCTTTCTTGGGGCCCATGGTCACTTATTTTCCAGAAACAGCACCGAAAACACTGTAATAATACGAAATATTCCGAGTGTATGCTTGGATGTTACCGCGGAGGCTGGCTGGTAAACAATGGCACGGGCGGCACATGTGAGGCTGGCTGAGGGCGCACATTGGACGCGTCTCGGACGAAAATCGGTGAGCGGGTTTTTAATCGGTATGCGCGGCAAAAATTTTGCGATTAAAGTAAGCGGTATGCGGAATAATCGCTATGTGATGCCATCGTTATGCGGGGGTCCACTGTATATACAATGTCTTTCTACCTCTGTATGTTAGAAGTGATCAAGGTCCCAGGACCGAAACGTTTTCTAATAAATATGTCATAGTGTTTGCTTACGTATCTTTCTAAACCAACTTGTTGGTATTTATTACCAAGGTTTATACCATGCTTCAATGTAAACACTTGATCTACACATCCCCTACCCACTCTAAAGCCTCCTTGCTCATCTGCAATCCTACTCTCTGTCTTGCCTCTAATTCTTTCAATAACAACCCGACCATACACTTTATCTGGTACATTGAGTAAACTTCTTCCTCTATAATTTTTACAATCTTTTTTGTCCCCCTTCCCTTTATATAAAGGAACTATGCATGCTCTCTGCCAATCCCTAGGTACCTTCCACTCTTTCATACATTTATTAAACAAAAATACCAACCACTCCAACACAATATCCCCCTCCCCTGCTTTTAACATTTCTGTCATGATCCCCTCAGTTCCTGCTGCTTTACCCCCTTTCATTCTACGTAATGCCTCACGCACCTCCCCACACTCACATCCTGTTCTTCTTCACTCCTAAAAGACGTTATACCTCCGTGACCAGTGCATGAAATTACTGCCTCCCTTTCTTCATCGACATTTAAAAGTTCCTCAAGATATTCCTGCCATCTACCCAATACAGTAGGGCCCCACTTATATGGCAGGTTAGGTTCCAGGCTACTGCCATAAAGTGGAAATTGCCGTAAAGTGGAACACCCCTATTTTCCACTTATAAGTGCATACAAATACTAGATAACAAGTTTACTCTAACAAATATTAAGTTAGCAATAGAACTAGGCATCAAAAAACAATAAAAAAGTACAATACACACATAGTGCACTCATTACTTATCTTAAAATATTTATAGTCTTAATCTAGGGTGAGACAAGTAGTATTTACTGTAAGAAATCAAGTGTGGTATGTATGGTAGTCAGCCGGGCTACCATACCAGGCCACCCCACCTACACATAATATTCTATTACATTTAAGCATCCCAGAGTGATAAAATGCACATACAGTTTACTCATTACTTACCTTAAGATATTTGTAGTCTTAATCTAGGGTGAGATGAGTAGTATTATTGTAAGAAATCAAGTGTGGTATGTATGGTAGTCAGCCGGGCTACCATACCAGGCCAACCCACCCACACATAGTTTTTTTTTTTTTTCAACAAGTCGGCCGTCTCCCACCGAGGCAGGGTGACCCAAAAAAGAAAGAAAATCCCCAAAAAGAAAATACTTTCATCATCATTCAACACTTTCACCACACTCGCACATTATCACTGTTTTTGCAGAGGTGCTCAGAATACAACAGTCTAGAAGCATACACATATAAAGATACACAACATATCCCTCCAAACTGCCAATATCCCAAACCCCTCCTTTAAGGGGGCTGTAGGGCAAATTTCGTAACTCGTTTATTTACCGTCCGATTTTCTCCAGTTTTGGTGCACAAGACAAAGTGTTCTCACTCTTTCTCGAAAATATTTATAAAAAATATACCTCAAACAACAACTGAGAAAAGACTGATTTACTGAAAATGCCCTTGATTTTGATGTAACTCTTATATGCGGCTACGTAAGGTGGTTTGGACACTTGGTGCCGAGAGAACAATGCTAATACTAATTCGGACCGTAGGATTTCCCTCTAAATACCTTATCGTTATTTCACAAAAAAATAAAGTTTGTTAGTTTCTGGAATATTGCAAAAAAATCTGCCCTTTACTCCCACATAACTCCCGAACTATTTGGAATATTTTCAAAAACTCTACGGTCAGGATAAGAGAAATCATTATTCTACAATATCTGTGAATATTATTCCATTTAATTAAGTAATAAAGGAGCCACATCGAATTATAGGTGAATAAGTTACTTCCGAGATATCGGCCGGGAACGCCGGCCGGCCCCCGTCTCAAAAAAAAAAAAAAAATTTCGCGAAAATCCCGTTTGTTTGGGTGTATTTCTTAGTAAACTGATGTTCTAGTGCAGTTATCCTCTTCAAAACACCGTTTTCTCTTACTCAGAGACGACAGGTGACCAGTTACACTTTTATATCGAAATATTCCCGATAATCTCTGGGCCATATTATGGCCTATTTTATTCAGTCTAGAGTATATAACATGTTTGTATGTTATTTAGAGTGTTTATTATATCATATTAGATCAATTCTGATAGACAAATAAGCCGTAGAGTTGATATATAAGCTGATATAAGCGTAATAATGGGTGATTCCTGGCTGGCACCTCGAGCGGTGGCACACTGCTGAGCGTTCCCATCTGGTTCCCGGCAGTCACTAAGTCTCAGGATAAGTCCCGCCTACTGTTTTATGATGCCAAATAGTCAGTTATTATATTAGAAAGAATAATGCAAGAAAAGGCGATAAAAAACAAGAAAATAACTCCAAAAAATATATAGGCCGTGAGCAGACTCGGTACCAACATCGCCGTCACCATACCTGATATAAATGACTATAATTTCTTGTAGAAACATCGTAGAACATTCATTCTGGTACCATTGTGTTGCCAAAGAGTTGAACTTTTTTTCAGTATAACTCAATATCCATATTTTTCCGATTTTTCGGTGAGCGCGCGCGGCCAATTGCCCTACAGCCCCCTTAAAGTGCAGGCATTGTACTTCCCATTTCCAGGACTCAAGTCTGACTATATGAAAATAACCGGTTTCCCTGAATCCCTTCACTAAATATTACCCTGCTCACACTCCAACAGATCGTCAGGTCCCAAGTACCATTCGTCTCCATTCACTCCTATCTAACACGCTCACGCACGCTTGCTGGAAGTCCAAGCCCCTTACCCACAAAACCTCCTTTACCCCCTCTCTCCAACCCTTTCGAGGACGACCCCTACCCCGCCTTCCTTCCCCTATAGATTTATATGCTTTCCATGTCATTCTACTTTGATCCATTCTCTCTAAATGACCAAACCACCTCAACAACCCCTCTTCTGCCCTCTGACTAATACTTTTATTAACTCCACACCTTCTCCTAATTTCCACTCCGAATTTTCTGCATAATATTTACACCACACATTGCCCTTAAACAGGACATCTCCACTGCCTCCAACCGTCTCCTCGCTGCTGCATTTACCACCCAACACATAGTATTCTATGATATTTAAGCATCCCAGAGTGATAAAATGCATATATAGTTCACTCATTACTTACCTTAAAATATTTGTAGTCTTAATGTAGGGAGAGGGGTGTGTAAATGAGATAAAACGAATAAATGAGAGTGAGAGAGAATGAGTACATGAGAGAGGACAGGCGCAGAGTTATGTAAACAAACCAGGCAAACGTAAGTTTTGTAAACAAACAAAGTATACACATCTGGTTTGTGTACAAGTTACATTGTATACAAGTTGTCTCTACATTGATTATTATTATTATAATAAAAAAGAAGCGCTAAGCCACAAGGGCTATACAGTCTCTACATTGAAATAAAGAAGAACACTCTCATTCTCATGTAACACCATTTTTAGAAGAAATGACGCTCTGAGTGAAGGCAGTAGAAATAAGTCACTCTGTCTGACTTTTTTGGGTTATCCTAGGTTCTCTACACATATGCTGTTATGTATGATAATCTACGTAACTGTATATGTGTATACTTGAATAAACTTACTTACATACATACAAAAGGAATAATTTTCTACAGTTACCCCCGGTAACACATTTTCTCTTATGTTAGACTAGAGAAAATGTTATTCTTGCCGTGCAAAATATCTGGCTACATCTCATATTTATGTTTATTTATTCTATTGTCACGTGTATTCATCATCTTTATATGTTATGTATCGTGTTTATTATATAATTTTGAAAAAAATATGATGGATAGATTAATGAAAATGTGTACGTTAACGTAATATACGACATTTAATTAGACTCGGTGATTATTATTATTATTATCATTTCTAATATGGCATCACTTGTGCAAGTCGTCTGCTACCACATCTCATATTTATGTTCATTTATTCTACTGTGGGGTGTATTTATCATCTTTATATGTTATGCATCGTGTTTATTATATAATTCTGAAAAAATATCATATATGGATTAATGAAAATGTGTATATTAACGTAATATATGACATTTAAATAAGACTCGGTGATTATCATTAATAATATGCCGTCTCGAGATATAAGACACTCTTACTGATTTTAATGTGTACCTGCATGCCAGTAGTGTATGTAAGTTTATTTAGATACAGGTACACATAAGTATAATTATCAGAGTATATATAAAATATGAAATAGCTTTTAAAAATACTTGAAATTTTGGAGCTTCCAGACATAATGGAGAGACTTAGTGCTTACGGATCTCACAGACAATGTAAACCAACAGGGTGAGGCGCAGAGACCATATTAGAAAGTCAGGTGGGGGGAGCCGTATAGCGAGTTTCGGTCATAATTTGAAATGTCTGTATTAGCGGAACGCCGTAAAACGAAACGCCGTAAAGCAGGGCACTACTGTACCTCCAGCTCCCCATCTACTAACTACCCTACTCTGCTTTTAACTGACAAATCCATTCGTTCCCTAGGCTTTCTTAACTTTTTTTTTTTTTTTCAACAAATAGGCCGTCTCCCACCGAGGCAGGGTGACCTAAAAAGAAAATACTTTCATCATCATTCAACACTTTCACCTCACTCACACATAATCACTGTTTTTGCAGAGGTGCCCAGAATACAAGAGTTTTGAAGTATATACGTATAAAAATACACAATACATTCCTCCAAACTGCCAATATCCCAAACCCCTCCTTTAGAGTTCAGGCATTGTACTTCCCATTTCCAGGACTCAGTCTGGTTATATAGAATAACCTGTTTTCCTGAATCCCTTCACTAAATATTACACTGCTCACACTCCAACAGCTTGTCAGGTCCCAAATACTATTTGTCTCCATTCACTCCTATCTAACACGCTCAGGCACGCTTGCTGGAAGTCCAAACCCCTTGCCCACAACACCTCCTTTACTCCCTCCCTCCAGCCTTTTCGAGGACGACCCTTACTCTGCCTTCCTTCCCCTACAGATTTATACGCTCTCCATGTCATTCTACTTTGATCCATTTTCTCTAAATGACCAAACCACCTCAATAAACCCTCTTCAGCCCTCTGACTAATACTTTTATTAACTCCACACCTCCTAATTTCCACACTCCGAATTTTCTGCATAATATTTACACCACACACTGCCCTTAGACAGGACATCTCCACTGTCTCCAACCACCACCTTGCTGCTGCATTTACCACCCAATCTTCACACCCATATAAGAGTGTTGGCACTACTATACTTTCATACATTCCCTTCTTTGCCTCCATAGATAACATTTTTTGCCTCCACATATACCTCAATGCACCACTCACCTTTTTTCCTTCATCAATTCTATGATTAACCTCATCTTTCATAAATCCATCCGCTGACACGTCAACTCCCAAATATCTGAAAACATTCACTTCTTCCATATTCCTCCTCTCTAATTTTTCATCTAAATAATTTGATACTCTCATCACCTTATTCTTTTCTATGTTCACTTTCAACTTTCTACCTTTACACACACTCCCAAATTCGTCCACTAACCTTTGCAATTTTTCTTAAGAATCTCCCATAAGCACAATATCATCAGCAAAAAGTAACTGTGTCACTTCCCATTTTGTGTTAAATTCCCCATAATTTAATCCCACCCTTCTCCTGAACACCCTAGCATTTACTTCTTTTACAACCCCATCTATATTTTTTTTTTTTTCAACAAGTCGGCCATCTCCCACCGAGGCAGGGTGACCCAAAAAGAAAGAAAATCCGCGAAAAGAAAATACTTTCATCATCATTCAACACTTTCACCTCACTTACACATAATCACTGTTTTTGCAGAGGTGCCCAGAATACAACAGTTTAGAAGTACAGCGGACTCTCCCCTAATGATATTAATTAATCTGTTCCTGAGAGCTCATCGTTAACCAAATTAATTTTCCCCATAAGAAATAATGGAAATCTAATTAATCCGTTCCAGACAGCCAAAAGTATTAAAATTTGTTTTTTTTCATGAAATATACATTTCCCTACAAAGAAAACAATGAGACATGCACAATAACTACATAAATGTTAAAATGACACTTACTTTTATTGAAGAGTATTGATGAGTGTTGAGACACGTTTTTCTTGAACACACTGAGATTTTCAGTGATACATGAGTAAAGGCTTCACTTTGCAATCCCCACTAGCACTACAACATAATATGAGAGTTAGCCTGTCTTTCATAGGCTTGTGTCCTGGGAGTGCCTTTTCTTCCAGAGTAATGTAGGTCCTGTTTGGCATTTTCTTCCAGAACAGGCCTGTTTCGTCACAATTGAACACTTGTTGGGGTTGGAATTTTTCAGCTCCACCATGCCTTATTGCACTGTGTATGCCACTACAATTCTTAAATCTCTCAAACCAACCTTTGCTGGCCTTAAATTCACAATATGAGCACTAGTTCCAGGCATTTTTTTCCTGTTCACCTGGGTGTTAGTCGACTGTTGTGGGTCGCATCCTGGAGGACAAGATTAAGGACCCCAATGGAAATAAGTTACAGTCCTCGATGATGCACTGGCTTTCTTGGGTTATTCTGAGTGGCTAACCATCTGGGGTTAATTGTTTCTCAGTAATCGTTTCTCGTTAAGCCACACCAACAACACACTCTCCACATCTTCGAGTAGTGCAGCTGATGGTGGTGGAGCAACAGCTGATGGTGGTGCAGCAACAGCTGACCGTGGTGCAGCAACAGCTGACTGTGGTGCAGCAACAGCTGACTGTGGTGCAGCAACAGCTGACGGCGGTGCAGCAACAGCTGACGGCGGTGCAGCAACAGCTGATGGCGGTGCAGCAGCAGCTGACGGTGGTGCAGCAGCAGCTGACCGTGGTGCAGCAGCAACTGACCGTGGTGCAGCAGCAACTGACCGTGGTGCAGCAGCAGCTGACCGTGGTGTAGCAGCAGCTGACCGTGGTGCAGCAGCAGCTGACCGTGGTGCAGCAACAGCTGACCGTGGTGCAGCAACAGCTGACCGTGGTGCAGCAACAGCTGACCGTGGTGCAGCAACAGCTGACCGTGGTGCAGCAACAGATGACCGTGGTGCAGCAACAGCTGACCGTGGTGCAGCAACAGCTGACCGTGGTGCAGCAACAGCTGACCATGGTGCAGCAGCAGCTGACCGTGGTACATTAGTACGTATTTCTCACCCCTTTTTACAAATGATCGCTTGAGAGATGGTATCTCCTGCTATCTGTTTTTCGTTTATCCACACCAATAACAGTCTCTCAACATCTTGAGTACGTATTTGTGATCCCTATTTCGGAAACAAACTTGCACCTTTTGCAAGAACAGCTTCCTTGATTGCCATTTTGTTGGTCACAATAGTAGCGATGGTTGATTGGGGTTTGGTATACAGCCTGGCCAGCTCCGAGACACATACTCCACTTTCGTACCTAGCAATTATCTCTTTCTTCATTTCCATAGTAATTTTCACCCGTTTTACCACAGGGTTGGCACTAGAAGCTTTCTTGGGGCCCATGGTGACTTACATTGCAGCTACGATCACTAAAAACACTGATAATATGAAATGTACCAAATGTATGCGTGGATGTAACCGCACTGGCTGGCTTGTAAACACTGGTACCCATGGGGCAGCTGAGGCGCGCTCAGGCCACACGTGGGACACGTCTTGGACGAATCGCGTGAGGCAAGGCAAAATTTTTGCGTTAAAATGTATCGTATGG
The DNA here is from genome assembly GCF_038502225.1 of Cherax quadricarinatus. Taxonomy (NCBI): domain Eukaryota; kingdom Metazoa; phylum Arthropoda; class Malacostraca; order Decapoda; family Parastacidae; genus Cherax; species Cherax quadricarinatus. The sequence goes on along the minus strand of NC_091324.1, from coordinate 1,477,034 downwards.
CGGATTTAACGTAACGCGATGCCATCATAAGGCGGGGGTCCACTGTATATACGTATAAAAATACACAATATATCCCTCCAAACTGCCAATATCCCAAACCCCTCCTTTAGAGTGAAGGCATTGTACTTCCCATTTCCAGGACTCAAGTCCGGTTATATAAAATAACCAGTTTCCCTGAATCCCTTCACTAAATATTACCCTGCTCACACTCCAACAGCTCGTCAGGTCCCAATTACCATTCGTCTCCATTCACATCTATAAATCACATCCATTCCATCTATAAATATAATTATATAAATATATTTCTTAACTTATCTCACCAAATTTTTTTTTCTTATTTTCACCAAAATTTCTGGCCAGTACCTCTCCCACTCTTTCATCTGCTCTCCTTTTGCACTCTCTCGCTACTCTCTTCACCTTTCTTTTACTCTCCATATACTCTGCTCTTCTTACAACACCTCTGCTTTGTAAAAACCTCTCATAAGCTACCTTTTACTCTTTTATCACACTCTTCACTTCATCATTCCACCAATCACTCCTCTTTCCTCCTATAACCACAAACTTCTGTCCCACATTCTAATACTGCATTTTTAAAACTAACTCAACCCTCTTCAACATCCCCCCACTACTCATACTTTCATTAGCCCACCTTTCTGCCAATAGTTGCTTATATCTCACCCTAACTTCCTCCTCCCTTAGTTTATACACTTTCACCTCTCACTTACTTGCTGTTGCCATTTTCCTTTTGTCTCATCTACCTCTAACTGTTGCTACAACTAAATAATGATCCGATATATCCGTTGCCCCTCTATAAACATGTACATCCTGAAGCCTACCCATCAACCTTTTACCCACCAATACATAATCTAACAAATTACTTTCATTACATGCTATATCATACCTTGTATACTTATTTATCCTCTTTTTCATAAAATATGTATTACTTATTACCAAACCTCTTTCTACACATAGCTCAATTAAAGGCTCCCCATTTTCATTTACCCCTGGCACCCCAAATTTACCTACTCCTCCCTCCACAACATTTTTACCCACTTGAGCACTGAGATCTCCAACCACAAGTACTCTCTCACTTGGTTCAAAACTCCCCATGCACTCACTCAACATTTCCCAAAATCTCTTTCCTCTACAATTCTCTCTTCTCCAGGTGCATAAACACTTACTATAACCCACTTTTCACATCCAACCCTTATTTTACACCCCATTATCCTTGAATTTATACATTTATATTCCCTCGTTTCCTGCCATAACTTATCCTTCAACATTATTGCTACTTCTTTAGCTCTAATCTATTTGAAACCCCTGACCTAATCCCATTTACTTCTCCCTATTGAAACTCCCCTACCCCCCCTTCAGCTTTGTTTCACTTAAAGCCAGGACATCCCCTAAAATTTTTACAATCTGCTTTGTCTCCCTTCCCTTTACTGTAGGTAGTTTGAATAAATGAAGAATGGGTATAACTGAAAACCTCTGAAACAATGTAAAGCAGGGCCCCTCCTGTAGTCAAAATTTATCAGTCAAGAGTTACAAAGAACTAGAGTAATAAAAATGGTATTTTCATTATGAACAAAAATTAGATTTCACTTCATTTATGAGACTAAGTTTAATTTAAAGAAACAACAAGATAAGAACTTACTCTGATTTGTACAAGGAAGTCTCTAAGATGTTCCTTGAAGGCAGGAATATCTTGGTTCAGGTCATTCATGCCCTGAACTGTAATTTTTATTTGATTTTCTGAGAGGTGTGGGAAAGCAGCCTTAAGAAGGTTTGCCACAAAGCCTTGTACATAAGTGACATTAGATGTGCTGGGTGCTGAAGGATTGGCAGCATCCAGACTGATGGTAATGCGATTCTGCTCCACTAGTGTAAACATGTATGCCAATATGGATGCATGCATTGTTAAACCTGAAAGAAAAAAAGTGAACTTTTAATTTGTTGACAAATTATCAAGTGCAACCTGTCTCTTGATAAGGATTATTGAAAAGACTGGAAATTCATTGCAGTTTTGTACAGAATTATAATTATGAAGGAAAGTGTAAGTTTGTGAATGCAATTTTTCAAGAATGAAATATATCATTTAAAAGGAAATATTAGAAGGAGATTGCCTTACATGGCATGGAGAAGCTACTAAAAAGTAAAAAACTAAAAGACACCTATCAGATAATGATTGATTTAAATTTTGTAGCCCAAGTGGCTATTTTACTGTGTATCCCATATCCATCAAATGGATGGTAGTGCAAGAGCACATGGATACACAAAAAGCCTAGGAGCTAGGCCCTAAAAGAGGGTTGAGATATACAAAAGGCCTAAAAACTACAGTAGACTTCCCAAAAGGGGTTAGCAGTAGTACATCCAAATTTGTTTGTACAATTTTTTGGAGATGGTAGTGCAAGAGCATATGGATACACAAAAAGCCTAGGAGCTAGGCCCTAAAAGAGGGTTGAGAGATATACAAAAGGCCTAAAAACTACAGTAGACTTCCCAAAAGGGGTTAGCAGGAGTACATCCAAATTTGTTTGTACAATTTTTTGGAGATAAATGGTTCAAAATACTGACACTATGGAAAAGGAGAGAAATGTGTACTGGCTGTTTTCCAATGTCTCCTTAATTCTACCATAGTTCGTTTAGTAACAGTGACAAGCATGATTTTCATGCTCTACATCCACGCTGTTTTGAGTTGTACAGGTTGTTCAGTTCCATAAAGTTTGCAATTTGGAGTCTCGTCACTCTTTCAAAGATTCTTAGGATGAGCAATGTCAGAGCTACAGATCTGAAATTTTTGGCTAGTTCTCTACTGCCTCCTTTATGCAAAGGAGCTATGTCCACACTGGGATCTTGACTAAATCTAAGCTCTTCTTCCAAAGAATACTGAATTCTCATGTTTGTGGTATTTTTGCACTTCTTTATACTTAAGCCATTCCTTGAATCTGCATGAGTGGGCATGTCTTCTATTTCTTCTTGGAATTCTCCACAATTTGTGCAAATCAGTTATATGGTCTGTGTGACCAGACATAATGAAAAAATTTCTGCTCTCTCCAATCCATCGTTTAATGTATTGCTGAACATAGATGTATATTAGTCTTTTGGAATTTCACTCATTTCTCTTTCCTTGTTAGTACATGAACTTCCTGTGATTAATGGTCCAAGCCTACACAAAGTTCCTAACTTGAATTTTGCATGTGAAGAAATACTTGGGGTCCAGAAATATTCAGACAAATTTCTGTTCTCTGTGCTTCACATGTCTGATACTAAAGCTTAAATTTTTGTTTTAATTCTGTAATCTCTCAGCATCTTTCTTTTATGACATACTGTAGGTCATCACCCTTTATATGGGTTATGTTCCAGAGAAACAGATTTTTTTTTTTAATTAACACATCGGCCGTTTCCCACCAAGGCAGGGTGGCCCCAAAAAGAAAAACTTCTATTATCATTCACTCAATCACTGTCTTGCCAGAGACATACATACACTACAGTTATAAAACTGCAACATTAACACCCCTCCTTCAGTGCTGGCACTGTACTTCCCATGACCAGGAATCAAGTCCGGCCTGCCAGTTTCTCCGAATCCCTTCATGAACGTTAGCTTGCTTACACTCCAATAGCACGTTACGTCCTAAAAACGATTTGTCTCCATTTGCTCCTACCTAACACACTCACGCACACTTGCTGGAAGTCCAAGTCCCTCACACAAAAAAGCCTCCTTTACCCCCCTTCCTCCAACCTTTCCTAGGCAGACCCCTACCCTGCCTTCCCTCCACTACAGATTTATACACTCTTGAAGTTATTCTATTTCATTCCATCCTCTCTACATGTCCAAACCATCTCAATAACTCCTCCTCAGCTCTCTGGATAATAGTTTTGGTAATCCCGCACCGTCTCCTAATCTCCAAACTACGAATTCTCTGCATTATATTCACACCACACACTGCCCTCAGACATGACATCTCCACTGCCTCCAGCCTTCTCCTTGTTGCAACATTCACCACCCAGCTATATGTGAAAATGTGATGGGTGGAGTAAGCAACTAATTAAAAATTGGGATACCTCCATGACACCTAAAAAATAAAAATAAAATGATTTTTCTTTTAAAGTCATAATTCAAGTATTGTACAATAATTTTAAAGGGCATACAGATGTTATGGGCACAAATAAAGCATGATATTACAGCATGACAGTGTTTTTTTTTTTTTTTTTTTTTCAGCATACTGGATCTCCCACTCACGTAGTGTAAAGTCAAAATCCACTTGCCTCCACTCACTCGCATCTAACACATACACAATGCTGAATATCCAAGCCCCTCACATGCAAACCTCCTCTACCCTCTTCCTGAATCTTTCCTATGATGACCCCTACTGTGCCTTCCCTCCACTATAGATTTATATACCCTTCAAGTTTTTGCTCCATCCTCTCTAAATATCCAAATCACCTGAACAACCCCTCCTCAACCCTCTGGATAAAGTTTTTAGTAACCCTGCACCTCCTACCTCCACACCATATATTCTCTGCCAAATATTTACACCACACATTGTCCTCTGACAAAATCTCTGCTGCCTCCACCCTCCTTGCTGCAACATTCATAATCCATGCTTCACCTAAGAATGTTGATACCACTATATTCTCATACATTCTCCTTTTTGCCTCCATGGATAATGTTCTTTGTCTCCACAGATTCTTCAATGCACCACTCATTCCCCCCCCCCCATCAAATCTATGGTTCACCTCGTCTTTCGTTCACCCATCTGCCGTTAAGGCCAAATATCCAAACACATTCACTTCCTCCTTACCCCTTCCTTCCAAGCTGATATCCAGTATTTCATTACCTAAGTATTTTGTTACCCATTGTCATCTTAAAACAAACAAAAAACCACAATCAATAATGCAATTTCATAAAAAAATCAAGATTTTTTTAACCCTCCAGAGATAAAAGAGTAATTACTAATATGTCCTGTCTTAGAGGAAGCTGAACGTTTTAAAAAATGACTGCTGAACAACAGGCCTGTGGAGCCCACATCAGACACCATGATACATACACTAACAGCCTTACTAACCAAACTATCATCCAGGAGGTCTAGTTATACCACAAGGAATGATCCTGCTTGTGCATTTCAGTAAACACTTACTGCACAACAATGAAAATTCATCACAGCTTCTCCTCACTTAACGATGGAGTTCCGTTCCTAAGACCACATCAGTAAACGAATTTGTCACTAAGTGAGGAACATACTATAATGGTAGTGGGTTTGTGAAAACCATCTTTGATACTGTTTTAATGTCACCTTTGCACCATTTAAAACATTTCTGGTATATTTTTAAATGTTTATACAGTAGTGTACGGCATATTGTAATAAACAGAATAGAGGAAATCAGCTCTAATATGCATTATTTAGGTATGCATACTGGTCAGAGAGCCTGTCACAAGTCCGAGTCGTCAATAAATGAGTACGTCGCTAAGTGAGGAGCGGCTGTAATATAAAAAAAAAAGGGATTTAACTTACCAGCAGTGTGTGAAGAGTCTGTAACTACAGAGAAAATATGCTGCAGAATATCCGTGTAATACGTCTGGTAGAAGCTGCTGGCAGCACGTTCATGTGCCGAGATATTCTGTAATAACTGATAAAGGATTTGCAAACCAGTATCTGCAACATTACGCATGGTGTGCTTGAAAGCCCATATAATGGAATCCAGCACAAGCTTGAATTGAGCTGGTGGAATATTGAGCAGAGCTGAGAAGCAGTGTGTATTGACAGCCTGAAAAAAAAAAAAAAAAATAACGATGTCTAATATTATCATAGTACAGTCGAAAACCATATTCACAAGGGTTAAGTTCCTAGAGTTCTCCTGAACCTGTAATCTGTGAATAAAGTAAACTCATATTGTGCTTCTAAATTTCTCACTGATGATAAATCTGAAATTTGAATCTAAAAACCTCTGCAAATTTGAATGAGTGCTCTTGAAATAAGAGTTTAAAAAAACAGCTCAGTCTAGACAAAGTTTCTGTTAAGGGATTTCTACTGCCTGGGTTAAGCCAGCTGCTGACACAGGCCAGGTGTGTGCTAGCATCTGGTTCACTCTGACATAGCAGACATAAAAACTTTCAACAACACATTTCTACACCAATTTATTAAAGACTTTTTTTTTATGTGCTTTTATATTAGATAAATGTTTCTAGGTGTGGCAAGTTTGTGTTTTTTAAAACTTGGTTAGGTAAATGTGACTTGTACTGATTTTTTGTTTTCAACAATTCGGCCGTCTCCCATCGAGGCAGGGTGACCCAAAAAAGAAAGAAAATCCCCAAAAAGAAAATACTTTCATCATCATTCAATACTTTCACCACACTCACACATTATCACTGTTTTTGCAGGGGTGCTCAGAATACAACAGTTTAGAAGCATATATGTATAAAGATACACAACATATCCCTCCAAACTGATGTTGGCAGATAATGGTGATAGTTCATGCCGCCTGCCACACACAGCCACAGCCTTTACACCAGGCTTCCCTTGTTACTGACCAGGGCATATTTAGGGTTTAAACTATAAAAATAGACATTTTTTAACAGCGTCCAGAATTTGTGTTTTTTACAAATTCGTGGGAGGTCTTGGGATGTAACCCCCGCGAATCTGGAGATGACTACCTGTTTATACCTTTTTTTCCTTCCTGCCTTATCACCAAACCTCTTTCTATATACAGTGGACCCCCGGTTAACGATATTTTTTCACTCCAGAAGTATGTTCAGGTGCCAGTACTGACCGAATTTGTTCCCATAAGAAATATTGTGAAATAGATTAGTCCATTTCAGACCCCCAAACATACACGTACAAACGCACTTACATAAATACACTTACATAATTGGTCGCATTCGGAGGTAATCGTTATGCGGGGGTCCACTGTATAGTTCAATTAGAGGGCCCCATTAGTATTTGCCCATGGCACTCCAGACTTGCCTAGTATGCTCTCTACAACAGTTTTTCCCACTGAGCATTTAGGTCCCCTGATTATTTTCTCACTTCGTTTAAGTCCCTAAACATTCGCTTAAAATCTAAAATCTCTCTCCTCTGTGCACCTCTCTTCCCCAGGTGCAAAAATACTATGACCCATTTCTCACATCCCACCCTGATTCTAGTTCAATCATTTCTTAAATTTATACACCTATACTCTTTCTCATTCACTACCATAGTTGCACTACAAGTGCAACTAATGTGACATTTTATTATGACAATGTTTCACTCTCCAGGAGCTTTAACAAGCCATATGGCTTGATAAAGCTCCTGGAGAGCAAAGCATTGCCACAATAAAATGTCACATTAGTTGCACTTGTGTCCGTTTACCTAACATATTGTCGGTAAGTCTACCAACATTAATATTTTCCCTTATCCATACTACACTCACACACATTCAAACATCAACTTTGTAGTGACTTAAATACATCTAGTTTTTGTCAAGAATCAGTCCAGCCAAGGAGTTGTTAATGAACCTTGTGAGGAAGGATTCCCTCCACTTCCCCATGGAGATAAAGAGAAATACAGTGGACCCCCGGTTATCGGCTGGTTCTGTTATCAGCCAACTCAGTGATTGGCCGGTTTTTCGGCGCCCGATTATCGCTCATTAATTCAGTGATCGGCCATTTGGATGGGGCAGCTTGCGCGTCAGTTTGGCTGTCTCTTTCGGTGGCTGAGGAAGCTTCTGCTCATAAATCCAAACATTTTGCTTATTTCCCATTGTAGGGTGTGTTATTTTTGCAGTGCAACTGTGAAATAAGTAACCATGGCTCCAAAGAAAGTTCCTGTGGTAAAGAAAGCAAGAAACACTATGGAATTTAAGCATGAAGTGATAGAAAAGTTTGAGAGTGGTGGAACTTGCCAGGATGTACAGCAAGAATAAATCAACAATTACATCCATCCTGGCAAAGAAAGAACAAATCAAGGATGCTAATGTTGCAAAAAGAGTAACTTTTCTAACTAAACAAAGGCCACCAATAATGGAAGAGATGGAAAAGTTATTATTATTGTGGATTAAGGAAAAAGAATTAGTGGGAGACAGTGCTGTGGAGTCGATTATTTGTGAGAAGGCAAGGCAGTTACATGAGGATCTTGCAAAGAAAATGCCTGGAACAAGTGCTGCAGATTGTGAATTTAGAGCCAGCAAAGGATGGTTTGATAGATTTAAGAAGTGTAGTGGCATACACCATGTTGCAAGGCATGGTGAGACTGCAAGTTCTGATAAATGTGCGGCTGAAAAATTCGTGCAGGAATTCCAGGGGTACACAGAGGCTGAAGGATTCAAACCCCAACAAGTGTTCAACTGTAATGAAACAGGCTGTTTTGGAAGAAAATGTCAAACAGTACCTACATTACCCAGGAGGAAAAGGCACTGCCAGGACACAAGCCTATGAAAGACAGGCTTATTCTTTTGTTGTGTGGTAATGCTAGTGGGGATTTCAAAGTGAAGCCTTTAATTGTGTATCATTCAGAAAATCCCAGTGTTAAAGAAAAACAATGTCATGAAGAATCAATTGTGTGATGTGGAAAGCTAATCATAAGGCATGGGTCACAGGGCAAATTTTCAAAGAGTGGTTAATGATGTGTTTGGCCCAAGTGTGAAAAAATACCTCCTGGAAAAGAAATTGCCATTCAAGTGCCTCCTGGTAATGAACAATGATCCTACACATCCTCCAGACTTGGAAGACCAAGTGTTTAGGGACTTCAATTTTATAAAAGTGAAGTTCATACCCCCTAACACCACTCTTCTCATCCAGCCCATGGACCAGCAGGTCATTTCTAACTTCAAAAAACTACACAAAAGCAGTGTTTCAAAAGTAATTTGAAGTGACCTCAGACACTGTTGTGTACGAATGGTATATAATACTGACAAGATGAGAGTAAGACACATGTGCAACATCTGGGTATCTTTATTGTAGACGTTTCGCCATCCAGTGGCTTTATCAATACAAATTCTAGGACATAACTTGAAGACAGTAGAACTATGTACAGAAGATGAGGTAATCAGTCCCTCAACCTAGGAGTAGGTGCAAACAGCACCATAGTCGTGGAGATTCAGAATCTCCACGACTATGGTGCTGTTTGCACCTACTCCTAGGTTGAGGGACTGATTACCTCATCTTCTGTACATAGTTCTACTGTCTTCAAGTTATGTCCTAGAATTTGTATTGATAAAGCCACTGGATGGCGAAACGTCTACAATAAAGATACCCAGATGTTGCACATGTGTCTTACTCTCACCTCAGACACTCAGTTGACCCTAAGAGAGTTCTGGAGGAATCAGTTCACTATCCTCCATTGCATAAGCCTTATAGGTAAGGCTTGGGAGGGAGTGACTTCCAGGACTTTCAACTCTGCTTGGAGAAAACTGTGGCCAGATTGTGTCCAAGAGAAGGATTTTGAAGAGTGAGGCTGACGCTGACCCTGCCAACCCTGTGACTATTGTGGCACTGGGGAAGTCCCTGGGGTTGGAGGTGAGTGGCGAGAATGTGGAAGAGTTGGTGGAGGACCACAGGGAAGGGCTAACCACTGAAGAGCTGCAAGAGCTTCAATTTGAACAGCAACAGACTGCAGCTGAGGAACTTGCTTCAAAGGAGGAGGAAGAGGGAGTGAAGGAGGTGCCTTCTTCATTGATTAAGAACATAAGTGCAAAGTTTTGTCAAGTACCACCATCCTGACAAAGCTGAAACAAGCCATATCTGCAACATATTTTGTGACAAAACCCTGTCCCACTTCAGGAAAATCTTAGAGGTATGTCAGAAACAGCACTCTGGAGAGTTATTTTGTGAGACAGGGGTCCAGTGACTCTCAAGCTGGTCCTAGTGGCATTAAAATACAAAGAAGGGAAGTAACCCCAGAGAAAGCTTTGCTACCTAAAGTCTTTATGGAGGGGGGATTACCTTTCTAAACAGAAGCTCCTCCCTCTTTCCTCCTCCCTATCTTCCAGAAGCCAGCATTAGCCTTCAATAAAGGTATGTAATATTTATATAATTGTTAAAAAAAAAAATTTTTTTTTTGCAAAGATTTTTGTCTGGAAAGGATTAATTGTATTTACTTTAATTCTAAGGGGAAATATTATTTTGGTTTTTGGCCGACCTTTTGGAACGGATTACAGCTGATAACAGAAGGTCCACTGTACAAGAAAAATAACTATTAAGAAATGCATGAAACAGTAATTCTACCACTGTGTAAAACAATTCTAAGTTTCCATTTCACATTCATTTACCAAGAAAACAGTACCTCCCTGGATGGATGCTGTCTACCAACCTACTACCAAGCTGCATGTATTATTATATTTGTGGTGAGGTCCTTAACTCATGAGAGGGAATGAGAAATCGGAGGCAATCAGGTCTGATCCAAAGAAGTAAGAAGAAACTCAAATTCAGTCAAACAAGAACCTTTCACCAACCTCACAGCCTTGCCCTAAAAATTATTCTTTCATGGAGGAGCTATGTGTCAAGTTAACCTATGTATATGATATCGCTCAACTGGTAGAGAACAGTTAAATTAATAATGATCAGTCCATTAACCCTTTCTATGTCCAAACTCCCAATCTGAAACTTGTGTATAGTGTCCAAGAATTTTCAATTTTTTTTTTTTTTTATGAAATGGTAGAGAAGCTTTTTCTGAAGGTAATAAAACAAAGTACAAAATTTGATCGAAAACTGACAAAATTACACTTTCGCAAATTACACTGTTCCAGTTGACCAAATTCTTAGCTAATTTGCTAGTATGTCTTCCATTTTATTGACTGAGCACAAGAAATGGCCCAATCAACTAATTCAACTACCCAATAAAGTGATCAGAATTTAGTAATTTGGCCAATTTCACACAAATTTCAAAATAGGGTCTAGAATAAACAATGCAGGAATTCCTGGAACTAACATTTCCTCCGTTCATTAGTTACGTTTCCAGGCTTTACACATGAATTCCATTTTAATTTTTAATTCACACAAAAAAATACAAGATATACTGTTATGCAATACTGTAATAATTGTATAAATAATATAAGTGCATTCTTTTTTTTTTTTTTTCAACAAGTCGGCCGTCTCCCACTGAGGCAGGGTGACCCAAAAAAGAAAGAAAATCCCCAAAAAGAAAATGCTTTCATCATCATTCAACACTTTCATCACACTCACACATAATCACTGTTTTTGCAGAGGTGCTCAGAATACAACAGTTTAGAAGCATATACGTATAAAGATTTGTAGATGAATGGTTCAGAGAACCGACATGTTGATAAATTAGACACATGTGCAACTCTTGGGTATCTTTATTGAGGAAACGTTTCGCCACACAAGTGGCTTCATCAGTCCATACAAAGGAGAATCTTGAAGAACAGGAGGAGAATGAGGTAATCAGTCCCTCAACCTTGAGTCGATGTGGTCAGTCCATCAATCTTGTCAGTCCTTTGTATGGACTGATGAAGCCACTGTGTGGCGAAACGTTTCCTCAATAAAGATACCCAAGAGTTGCACGTGTCTAATTTATCAACGTATAAAGATACACAACATATCCCTCCAAACTGCCAATATCCCAAACTCCTCCTTTAAAGTGCAGGCATTGTACATCCCATTTCCAGGACTCAAGTGCATTCATGAACGCATATTAGACCCACCAGTTGACATGTATTGGACGAGTGATGTATTTATTTACTCTTGAACATTGGCAAAACAGGAACATTTCCACTATTTTGAGCTCAATTTCAGGACATTTTCAGTCTGAAAACTAATTAAAATCATCTCTATTTCTGTTATATTTTCCATTCTATTCAATGAGACAAAGAAAACTCAAATACAACCATTAGAACCATACAAAAATGCACCGTAAAGTTCCTGTTTTAAGCCAAAAACATGGTCGCAGTTCTTTCCCTTGTTATGCACTGCTTGCTGTAGGTTTTTTTTTATGGTGCACACTTACCATATTGACCCATTCTCTCATGTTTAAGCCCAAATTTACCACTCACAGCTTATCTGAGTGAGCTGAGCTCATCATGTAGTACTACAGCACAGCCAGTGAACTCAAAGGCATAGTACTATGGCACAGTCAAGGAAAGGGTTAACTGTAATAAATTTGCAAAATGTTGCCAAGTTTAGTCCTACACATTATTTATACTAAATGAAATTAGAAGCATGACAGCAACCACCCAGGGAGGTACTACCATCCTACCAAGTGAGTGTAAAACGAGAGCCTGTAATTGTTTTACATGATGGTAGGATTGATGGTGTCTTTTGTCCGTCTCATAAACATGCAAGATTACAGGTAGGTCTTGCTACTTCTAATTACACTTAGGTCACATTACACATACACTTTTTTTTTTTTTTCAACAAGTCGGCCATCTCCCACCGAGGCAGGGTGGCCCAAAAAAGAAAGAAAATCCCCAAAAAGAAAATACTTTCATCATCATTCAACACTTTCACCACACTCGCACATTATCACTGTTTTTACATGTACACAATTATTTATATATACTCATCTGAGTTTTCTTTGATTTTATTTTAATAGCTCTTGTTCTTATTACTTTTCCTTTCATATCCATGGGGAAGTGGAATAAGAATCTTTCTTCTGTAAGCCGTGTGTGTTGTAAAAGTCAACTAAAATGCCGGGAGCAATGGGCTAGTAACCCCTTTTAATGTATAGCATACTAAAAAGAAAAAAGACAACTGTTAAAGTGGGATGTTTGAATGTGCGTGGATGTTGTGCGAATGATAAGAAAGATGATTGTGGATGTTATGAATGAGAAGAAGCTGGATGTCCTGGCTTTAAGTGAAACAAAGCTGAAGGGGGTGGGAGAATTTCAGTGGAGAGAAATAAATGGGATTAGGTTAGGGGTTTCGAATAGAGTTAGAGATAAAGGAGGAATGGCAATAATGTTGAAGGATAAGCTATGGCAGGAAAAAGAGTAAAATGTATTAATTCAAGGATTATGTGGAGTAAAGTAAAGGTTGGATGTGAAAAGTGGGTTATAGTACGCATTTATGCACCTGGAGAAGAGAGAAGTGTAGAGGAGAGAGAGATTTTGGGAAATGTTGACTGAATGTGTGGAGAGTTTTGAACAAAGTGTGAGAGTAACTGTAGTTGGGGATTTCAATAATAAAGTGGGTAAAAATATTGTGGAGGGAGTAGTAGGTAAATTTGGGGTGCCAGGGGTAAATGAAAATGTGAAGCCCTTAATTGAGCTATGTGCAGAAAGAGGTTTGGTAATAAGTAACACATATTTTATGAAAAAGAGGATAAATTAATATACAAGGTATGATTTTCTTTTTTTAACAAGTTGGCCGTCTCCCACCGAGGCAGGGTGACCCAAAAAGAAAGAAAATCCCCAAAAAAGAAAATACTTTCAACATTCAACACCTTCACCTCACTCATACATAATCACTGTTTTTGCAGAGGTGCCCAGAACACAACAGTTTAGAAGCTTTCTTCTTTCTTTCAACACACCGGCCGTATCCCACCGAGGCGGGGTGGCCCAAAAGGAAAAACGAAAGTTTCTCCTTTTACATTTAGTAATATATACAGGAGAAGAGGTTACTAGCCCCTTGCTCCCGGCATTTTAGTCGCCTCTTACAACACGCATGGCTTACGGAGGAAGAATTCTGTTCCACTTCCCCATGGAGATAAGAGGAAATAAACAAGAATAAGAACTAGAAAGAAAATAGAAGAAAACCCAGAGGGGTGTGTATATATGTGCTTGTACATGTATGTGTAGTGTGACCTAAGTGTAAGTAGAAGTAGCAAGACGTACCTGAAATCTTGCATGTTCATGAGACAGAAAAAAGGACACCAGCAATCCTACCATCATGTAAAACAATCACAGGCTTCGTTTTACACTCACTTGGCAGGACGGTAGTACCTCCCGGGGTGGTTGCTGTCTACCAACCTACTACCTATAACAGTTTAGAAGCATATACATATAAAGATATACAGTGGAACCTCTACTTGCTAGCGTGTCCACGTGCGAGTTTTTCCAAATACGAGCAGTTGATGGGTCGAATTTTTGCTTCCATACGCGAGCAAAATTTCCACAAGCGAGCAGAGCTCAAGGCTAGTTCCTTGACACTGGTGAGGGGCTCTTGCTCTTGATCTCGGGAATTGTATCTCATCTGCTTGTTGGACTATCTTATTGAAACTTGGGCAATGTATGATGGAAAGATGCTTCTTAATGCACACCAAAAATGAAAGAAATCTAAGCATAAATAATGGAGTTCACTTCTCAGCAATTAGCCACCCCTTAGTGGTAATTTTGAATGGCTTTTATGGTTTTATTCTCGTTTTTTTGGTCTCATTTGATAGAATGGAAGATAAATTACAGATATAGATACGATTTTGATTGCTTTCATGACGAAAAGTATCTTGAAATAGAGCTCAATCTAGGAGAAATGGTCCATTGCTTGGCTGTTTCAGTGTAAACAAATGACGTCACAGTAAATCTTATATTTTTTGTGTGAATAAAAATTACATATTATTTATATAATAATAATGATAATAATAATAATAATCATAATAATAATGAAAGAAATCTAAGCATAAATAATGGAACTCACTTCTCAGCAATTAGCCACCCCTTAGTGGTATTTTCGTATGGTTTTTATGGTTGTATTCTCGTTTTTTGGTCTCATTCGATAGAATGGAAGATTTATTACAGAAATAGATATGATTTTGATTGCTTTCATGACGAAAAGTGCCTTGAAATTGAGCTCAACCTAGGAGAAATGGTCCATTGCTTGGCTGTTTCAGTGTAAACAAATGTCTATTCCAACATGCAGCCATCACTAGATGGCAGTGTTTACCACAACAAAGAGGGAGCGGTTGTGGCCGCCTCCACCTGTTACATAATGACATATTTTATTCATTCTAGAGTATATATCGTGTTTCTATGTTATTTATATTGTCTGTTATGTCATATTAGATGAACTGTGATATATAAATAAGCCGTATAGATGACATTAGCGAAATTATTCATGAAGAATTTTGCCCGGTGTCCAGACAAATTTGTCCACCGCCGACACCACCCATACCACTACATGAATGACATATTTTATTCATTCTAGAGTATATATCATGTTTCTATGTTATTCATATTGTTTGTTATGTCATACTAGATGAACTGTGATAGGCATGGACACGGGGGTCGTCCCACAGTTACTAAAAACAACAGACATAGCCCCACTCCACAAAGGGGGCAGTAAAGCAACAGCAAAGAACTACAGACCGATAGCACTAACATCCCATATCATAAAAATCTTTGAAAGGGTCCTAAGAAGCAAGATCACCACCCATCTAGAAACCCATCAGTTACACAACCCAGGGCAACATGGGTTTAGAACAGGTCGCTCCTGTCTGTCTCAACTATTGGATCACTACGACAAGGTCCTAAATGCAGTAGAAGACAAAAAGAATGCAGATGTAATATATACAGACTTTGCAAAAGCCTTCGACAAGTGTGACCATGGCGTAATAGCGCACAAAATGCGTGCTAAAGGAATAACAGGAAAAGTCGGTCGATGGATCTATAATTTCCTCACTAACAGAACACAGAGAGTAGTCGTCAACAGAGTAAAGTCCGAGGCAGCTACGGTGAAAAGCTCTGTTCCACAAGGCACAGTACTCGCTCCCATCTTGTTCCTCATCCTCATATCCGACATAGACAAGGATGTCAGCCACAGCACCGTGTCTTCCTTTGCAGATGACACCCGAATCTGCATGACAGTGTCTTCCATTGCAGACACTGCAAGGCTCCAAGCGGACATCAACCAAATCTTTCAGTGGGCTGCAGAAAACAATATGAAGTTCAACGATGAGAAATTTCAATTACTCAGATATGGTAAACACGAGGAAATTAAATCTTCATCAGAGTACAAAACAAATTCTGGACACAAAATAGAGCGAAACACCAACGTCAAAGACCTGGGAGTGATCATGTCGGAGGATCTCACCTAAAGGACCATAACATTGTATCAATCGCATCTGCTAGAAAAATGACAGGATGGATAATGAGAACCTTCAAAACTAGGGAGGCCAAGCCCATGATGACACTCTTCAGGTCACTTGTTCTATCTAGGCTGGAATATTGCTGCACACTAACAGCACCTTTCAAGGCAGGTGAAATTGCTGACCTAGAAAATGTACAGCGAACCTTCACGGCGCGCATAACGGAGATAAAACACCTCAACTACTGGGAGCGCTTGAGGTTCCTAAAACTGTATTCCCTGAAATGCAGGCGGGAGATATGATTATATACACCTGGAAAATCCTAGAGGGACTAGTACCGAACTTACACACGAAAATCACTCACTACGAAAGCAAAAGACTTGGCAGACGATGCAACATCCCCCAATGAAAAGCAAGGGTGTCACTAGCACTTTAAGAGACCATACAATAAGTGTCAGGGGCCCGAAACTGTTCAACTGCCTCCCAGCACATATAAGGGGGATTACCAACAGACCCCTGGCAGTCTTCAAGCTGGCACTGGACAAGCACCTAAAGTTGGTTCCTGACCAGCCGGGCTGTGGCTCGTATGTTGGTTTGCGTGCAGCCAGAAGCAACAGCCTGGTTGATCAGGCTCTGATCCACCAGGAGGCCTGGTCAGACCGGGCCACGGGGGCGTTGACCCCCGGAACTCTCTCCAGGTAAACTCCAGTATAGATGATATTAGCGAAATTATTCGTGAAGAATTTTGCCTGATCTCCAGACAAACTCTCGTCCACAGCCGACACCGCCCATACCACTACACGAATGATATATTTTATTTATTTTAGAGTATATATCAGGTTTCTATGTTATTTATATTGTTTATTATGTCATATAAGATGAAGTGAGATAGATAAATAAGCCGTAGAGTTGATATTAGTGAAATTATTGAAGTACAGAATTCCATTGGAACGGATTAATTGCATTTCAATTAATTTAAATGAGGAAAATTGATTCTGCAAACGAGCAAATCCAGTTGCGAGCAAGGTCATGGAACGGATTAAACTCGCAAGTAGAGGTTCCACTGTACAACATATCTATAAACGGCCAATATCCCAAACCCTCCTTTAAAATGCAGGGATTGTACTTCCCATTTCCAGGACTCAAGTCCGGCTATATAAAAATAACCGGTTTCCCTGAATCCCTTCACTAAATATTACCCTGCTCACACTCCAACAGCTCGTCAAGTCCCAAATACCATTCGTCTCCATTCACTCCTAACACGCTCATGCATGCTTGCTGGAAGTCCAAGCCCCTCGCCCACAAAACCTCATTTACCCTCTCCATCCAACCTTTTCAAGGACGACCCCTATCCCTCCTTCCTTCCCGTACAGATTTATACGCTCTCTATGTCATTTTACTTTGATCCATTCTCTCTAAATGACCAAACCACCTCAACAACCCCTCTTCAGCCCTCTGACTAATACTTTTAACTCCACACCTCCTAATTTCCACACTCCGAATTCTCTGCATAATATTTACACCATACATTGCCCTTAGACAGGACATCTTCACCACCTCCTCACTGTAGAATTTACAACCCAAGCTTCACACCCATATAAAATTGTTGGTACCACTATACTTTCATACATTCCCTTCTTTGCCTCCATAGATAATGTTTTCTGTCTCCACATATACCTCGATGCACCACTCACCTTTTTTCCTTCATTAATTCTACGGTTAACCTCATCCTTCATAAATCCATCTGCTGACACATCAACTCCCAAATATCTGAAAACATTCACTTCTTCCATACTTCTCCTCTCCAATTTCATATCCAATTTTTGATAACCTCGTCACCTTAACCTTTTCTATGTTCACTTTCAACTTTCTACCTTTACACATGTGTAATGTCACCATGGTTGTTTAATATATTTATAGATGGGGTTGTAAAAGAAGTAAATGCTAGGGTGTTCAGGAGAGGGGCAGGATTAAATCATGGGGAATCAAATACAAAATGAGAAGTGACACAGTTACTTTTTGCTGACAATACTGTGCTTATGGGAGATTCTAAAGAAAAATTGCAAAGGTTAGTGGACGAGTTTGGGAGTGTGTGTAAAGGTAGAAAGTTGAAAGTGAACACAGAAAAGAGTAAGGTGATGAGAGAATCAAATGATTTAGATAAAGAAAAATTGGATATCAAATTGGAGAGAAGTATGGAAGAAGTGAATGTTTTCAGATATTTGGGAGTTGACGTGTCAGCGGATGGATTTATGAAGGATGAGGTTAATGACTGAATTGATGAAGGAAAAAAGTTGAGTGGTGCGATGAGGTATATGTGGAGACAAAAAACATCATCTATGGAGGCAAAGAAGGGAATGTATGAAAGTATAGTGGTAACAACACTCTTATATGAGTGTGAAGCTTGGGTTGTAAATGCTGCAGCGAGGAGACGGTTGGAGGCAGTGGAGATGACCTGTCTAAGTGTGGTGTAAATATTATGCAGAAAATTCGGAGTGTGGAAATTAGGAGAAGGTGTGGAGTTAATAAAAGTATTAGTCAGAGGGCTGAAGATGGGTTGCTGAGGTGATTTGGTCATTTAGAGAGAATGGATCAAAGTAGAATGACATGGAGCGCGTATAAATCTGTAGGGTAAGGAAGGCAGGGTAGGGGTCTTCCTCGAAAAGGTTGGAGGAAGGGGTAAAAGAGGTTTTGTGGGGGAGGGGCTTGGACTTCCAGCAAGCATGTGTGAGCGTGTTAGGAATGAATGGTATTTGGGACCTGACGAACTATTGGAGTGTGAGCAGAGTAATATTTAGTGAAGGGATTCAAGGAAACCGGTTGTTTTTATATAGCTGGACTTGAGTCCTGGAAATGGGAAGTACAATGCCTGCACTTTAAAGGAGGGGTTTGGGATATTGGCAGTCTGGAGGGATATGTTTTGTATCTTTATACGTATATGCTTCTAAAGTGTTGTATTCTGAGCACCTCTGCAAAAAGAGTGATGATGTATGAGTGAGGTGAAAGTGTTAAATGATGATGAAAGTATTTTCTTTTTGAGGATTTTCTTTCTTTCTGGGTCACCCTGCCTCGGTGGGAGATGGCCGACTTGTATAATAAAAAAAAATAAATAAAGAAACTTACTTGAAGAAGTAGGAAGAAATTTGTTCTGTGTTCGGGGAACTCTTCAAAGTCTTTGTTGATCATTGACAGAGTACATTCAAAAACTGCATCAAATATTTTGGGCACCTGCTGGGTGATATGTGACTCAAGCTTATTTACAATGGTAGCCATAGTGGACAAAACTTCAGGTTCACGTGCTGAGGGAACACCGGTTCTCTGAAACAACCAGGAGTGTCGTTAGATCACATACGTGTATAAGCCTTAAAATGAAGATACATGATAAATATGCACACACAATGAATAATAAATATTTTTATTTGTTAAGTTAAAAAATAAGAACAATATTAGTACATAATATACGTTCTCAGAGCTAGCATCGTACACAGGATTTGGAATACAATCCATAAAGATTTCTTAAATGGAAAATTCAGTCAATAAAAAAAAAATTTAGTGACAATAACATACCTGAGTTCTACCACTGCTAACTTATATATGTAAAGTGTACTCACCTATTTGTATTCTCACATTTGTGGTTGCAGAGAACAATTCTCAGAACCTGGCCCCACCTCAAGACTCTCTCTAGGTTCACTTCCTCTTGGCCTATCTAGCCCATCATTCCTGCACTTAAAACTATGTATGGAACCTGCCTCCACCACTTCAAGATCATGCTATTTCCCAACCACTCTTGAGACTGAATAAATACCTCCTAACATTCCTGTAGCTTATCTGTGATCTCAACATCTAGCAGAGTTCTTGAGCTCCCAGTCTCACCTCTCCCTGTCTACCTTATCAATTCCCTCAAGTATTTTGTGTTTCTGTACTACAATTAGCCTCTCCTTGTAGCTCATGCTTCTTAGCTCAGGAACAAGCTTATTGCATAATTGGGAACCTTCTCCAGTTATTTTTTTTTAACACGTCGGCCGCTTCCCACCGAGCGAGGCAGGGTGACCCAAAAAGAAAGAAAAGACTTTCATCATTATTCAACACTTTCACCATCACTCATAATCACTGTCTTTGCAGAGGTGCTCAGATACGACACTTTAAACATCTCTCCAAACTGTCAATATCCCAAACCCCTCCTTTAAAGTGCAGGCATTGTACTTCCCACTTCCAGGACTCATGTCTGGCTAACTAGTTTCCCTGAATCCCTTCACAAAATATTACCATGCTCACACTCTAACAGCTGGTCAGGTCCCAAAAACCATTCGTCTCCATTCATTCCTATCTAACATTCTCACACACGCTTGCTGGAAATCCAATCCCAAAGTCCACAAACCTCCTTTACCATCTCCCTCCAACCTTTTCGAGGACGATCTCTACCCCTCCTTCCTTCCCCTACAGATTTATACGCTCTCCAAATAATTCTACTTTGATCCATTTTCTCTAAATGACCAAACCACCTCAACAACCCCTCTTCCACTTCAGCCCTCTTCCCCAATAGATTTATACACTCTCCAAGTCATTCTACTTTGTTCATTTCTCTCTAAATGACCAAACCACCTCAACAGCTCCTCTTCAGCCATCTGACTAATACTTTTTGTAACTCCAAGCCTACCCCTAATTTCCACACTACAAATTCTCTGCATAATATTTACGCCATACACTGACCTTAGACATGACATCTCCACTGCCTCCAGCCGCCTCCTCGCTGCAACATTTACAACCCATGCATCATGCTATACACTATACTCTTGTACATTTCCCTCTTTGCCTCCATGGATAATGTTCTTTGTCTCCACAGATACCTCAATGCGCCACTTATCTTTTCTCCTTCATCAATTCCATGGTTTACCATATACATGTACTTGATAAACCCCAGCCACAGACAAGTCAACTCCCAAATGCCTGAAAACATTCACTTCTTCCATACTCACTCCCTCCAATGTGATGTCTAATTTTTCTTTATCTAAATCGTTTGATGCCCTCATCAACTTACTCTCATCTATGTTCACTTTCAACTTTCTACCTTTACACACCCTCCCAAACTCGTCCATTAACCTTTGCAACTTTTCTTTAGAATCCCCCAAAAGCACAGTATCATCAGCAAAAAGTAACTGTGTCAACTCCCATTTTGTATTTGATTCCCCATAATTTAATCCCACCCCTCTCCCCAACACCCTAGCATTTACTTCTTTTAAAATCCATCTATAAATATGTTAAACAACCATGGTGACATTACACATCCCTGTCTAAGACCTAGTTTTACAGGGAAGTAATCTCCCTCCTCCTTACACCCCCTAACCTGAGCCTCATTATCCTCATAAAAATTCTTTACAGCATTTAGTAACTTACTACCTATTCCATACACTTGCAACATCTGCCACATTGCTCCCCTATCCACTCTATCATATTTTTATTTTTTTCAACAAGTCGGCCGTCTCCCACCGAGGCAGGGTGACCCAAAAAAGAAAGAAAATCCCCAAAAAGAAAATGCTTTCATCATCATTCAACATTTTCACCACACTCATACAATCACTGTTTTTGCAGAGGTGCTCAGAATACAACAGTTTAGAAGCATATACGTATAAAGATACACAACATATCCCTCCAAACTGCCAAAATCCCAAACCCCTCCTTTAAAGTGCAGGCATTGTACTTCCCATTTCCAGGACTCAAGTCCGACTATATGAAAATAACCGGTTTCCATGAATCCCTTCACTAAATATTACCCTGCTCACACTCCAACAGATCGTCAGGTCTCAAGTACCATTCATCTCCATTCACTCCTATCTAACACGCTCACGCACGCTTGCTGGAAGTCCAAGCCCCTTGCTCACAAAACCTCCTTTACCCCCTCTCTCCAACCCTTTCGAGGACAACCCCTACCTCGCCTTCCTTCCCCTATAGATTTATATGCTTTCCATGTCATTCTACTTTGATCCATTCTCTCTAAATGACCAAACCACCTCAACAACCCCTCTTCAGCCCTCTGACTAATACTTTTATTACTCCACACCTTTTCCTAATTTCCACACTCCGAATTTTCTGCATAATATTTACACCACACATTGCCCTTAGACAGGACATCTCCACTGCCTCCAACCATTTCCTCGCTGCTGCATTTACCATCCAAGCTTCACACCCATATAAGAGTGTTGGTACTACTATACTTTCATACATTCCTTCTTTGCCTCCATAGATAAAGTTTTTTTGACTCCACATATACCTCAATGCACTACTCACCTTTTTTCCCTCATCAATTCTATGATTAACCTCATCCTTCATAAATCCATCCGCCGACACGTCAACTCCCAAGTATCTGAAAACATTCACTTCTTCCATACTCCTCCTCCCCAATTTGATATCCAATTTTTCTTTATCTAAATCATTTGATACCCTCATCACCTTACTCTTTTCTATGTTCACTTTCAACTTTCATATCATATGACTTTTCTAAATCTATAAATGCAACGAAAACTTCCCTATCTTCATCTAAATACTGTTCACAAATATGCTTCAATGTAAACACTTGATCTACCCATTCTAAAGCCTCCTTGCTCTCTGTCTTACCTCTAATTCTTTCAATAATAACCCTACCATACATTTTACCTGGTATACTCAGTAAACTTATTCCTCTATAATTTTTACACTCTCTCTTGTCCCCCTTCCCTTCCAGCTTTATATGCTTTTTCAGGCACAGATTCCTAGGTTTTTCTCTGACGACAGACAGTCAGTGTTGGTGGCGATGCTGGAAAGGTGGGGACTAGCACAGTTGATCCAGCTGGCAAAGGGGCTGAGGTTGCACCTAGAGGAGTATCCCGAGTTAGGGTACTGTACCTCTTGACCCCTCAGCGGCAGCTCTTCCCCTTTCATGATGGATTTTCACATACTCCCTTAGCTGTTCCTTATCCGTCTTCGTTCTGTTCCGATTTAGGTGTACATGGCTGTACTGTTGCAAGGTGTTTAGGCACACTGTCGTATTATCTTGTCTCAAGCTTTTTTTTTTTTTTTTTAAGACTGGCCGTGTCCCACCGAGATAGGACACCCCCCCAAAAAAAACCACTTTCACCATCACTGTCTTCTCTGGGGCACAGATACTAGTTCAAAACTGCAAATACCACCACCCATCCTTCAGAGTGAAGGTACTGTACTTCCACCTCCAGAATTCAAGTCCAGCTAACCAGTTTCAATTCTTAAATGCTACCTTCCTCACATTCCAACAGTACATAAAAACTTGCCCCACTCACTCCTATCTACCATGCTTCCTGGATGTCTGGCACGTCAGGATATTAAAGCAACTTGCCTCCACTCACTCCTAACTAACATACTTCCTGGATATCTAAGCCCCTCACACACAAACCCCCCTGTACCTCCTCCCTCCAACCAGTCCTGGATGACCCCTACCCCGTCTTCCCTCTGCAACAGACTTTGTTCCATCCTCTCTAGATGTGAGAACCACCTCAACAACCCCTCTTCAGCCCTCTGGATAATACTTGTAGAAACCCTGCACCTCCTCCTAATCTCCAAGCTATGAATTCTCTGCATAATATTCACATCACATTGCCCTCAAAGCTACAAGAGACCAAAAGGTTAATTTGATAGGGCAGTGCTTACCACGAGAATCTACCGACCCTCTGATAATTCACAATCTTTTCTATCACCTTCCCCCCTGTGCACTCTATGAGTGATATAGTATTCTTCTACACCTAATCTTATCTCCTACAACCTAGGCCACCTTCAGCCTCCTGGAGTCCACGATCAATAACCTCACTCTCTCTCTTCCTCCCCTATCTCCTCCTTCCAGTGTTCTCTATTTTTACAATTTCCTCTGTTGACTCTCTTATGACCTTAGTCACCCATCTTTAGAGTTCATTAATGCCAGTAATTTTTCCTTCATTGAACCCCCTGGCTTCCTCACCTCTTTTCACTATTTCTGCCCCCACTTCCTTCATGGTCTCCTTCAGTTCTCTTACAAACTCTTCCACTTTTAGGGCTCTGTTTTCTGTTAAATCAGCCTTGTTTATCTGTTCTGCAACCTCTTCCCTGACATTGTAACATGCTACCATTGCTTCCTCCCAGTGGAATTTGAACTGCTTTTCAAAGTCTCCCTCACTGTTCCTTCCTCTATAGTCTCTAAGCCTTGCCATTTCCTCTTCCAGTTTCAGGACCCTTGCCTCTGCTACATTTCTCCCTGTTTACCTGTTATTTTTATCACTTGCTTCACTGCAAATCACTAATTTCCTTCAGAAAGTAATTAAACTTTCTCTCAAACTTCTCTCTCAGTTGGGGCTTTAGGCCATCCATTATTCTTCCTAGTTAGTGCCAACCACCATCTTCATTCCCCTCCTCTCCTCATTTTGTCTCTTACACAAATGTGGTGAGAATGCATGTTGTGTGTTCATTTTCAAGTGCAGGTTCAAGTATAGGCCACAGTTTTCAATGCTAAAACAGTACTTTTTTTTTTTTTTATTTTGGCAAATAATTTTATTTATATATCTGCAATTTGGTTAACCCTTCTTAAATAAATTTTGTTATAAATTTTTATTACTAATAAACACAATATTTGGCTACTGTTCATAAACAATAAGTAACTATTACATTAAGTTAAAAGAAAGGCGACATACCACACGTAAACAGATGAAGGAAATAACATATAAATTTAAAACACAGGGGAGTTGATTTTTCTTCTGGATGCATGAATTCAAAGCTGTTCCTTTATGAAATTAACCATATCATACAGTAGGGTGTATATATATGTACTCAGTTATGGCTTTAAAATTAAGCAGTCCGAGTTCTAGCTTCAGTGGTGATGGAGCCTAAAAATTGCTTAAACCACTGGTAATAAAAAAAAAGACAATTTTTTTTTTGATCAGTTTAAACATTGCTTTATATCAGTTTGACTCTTCCATTAACAAAAGATCAACTAAATTCTACAGATTAAAAGCTTCGTGAATATATGTAACAGACTGTATACAAATGTACTATTGATGGTTGCTGAATGTTGGTCTATCCTGTTCTTAAAACAAATAAATTTATTTATTCAAGTAACAAAGAAAGAAAAAACTAAACACTGTAAAACATACCTGATAATCCATTAGAACTGCTTCTAGTAGAGGAGGAATAAAGTTGTCCAAAACTAACGTATAATCATCTGAGCGTGACACCCATCCTGAGATGAGCTTCAGTGTCTCTTTCTTAACAACACGCATAGATTTAATGAGAGGTTGTTTCGTTACTACTTCACCATTTAGGGCAATAGCTGCACTAATATTTTCACTCATAACCTTGTAAACGTTCAGCATGTCAAGATAGATGCGCCCAAGCTGAAAATATCAATCTATATAAAATAAATTGTAACAGTTAAGAATATCAATTTAAATAAAAAACTAACAGTTAAGAAGTGAAATTGTAATGAAATGCAATGACAAAACATTTAAACCAAAAAATAATTGTAAGAGTAAGGTCTTATGTCTTATCAAGGATATAATTACTCTTGCCACAGGAGAAAAAAAAAAAAAAACTTGTTGTAGATATAATGAAGCAAGAAGATAAATACAAATGCATGGGCAGAAAGGCAAAAATTTTAAGAACATTATGAAAACATAACACTGGCACATCAACTGCACATAATATAGTTATCTAGTTATATAAATGGTATAATATCTTTTCAGACACCATCAGACCAAGCTGTAGTGAAAAAGAATATATCTATTCAAGCCTAACTTTAATGAAAAAGTCAAAGTTTTATAAAAGTGGTTTAGAGTGGCACTGAAGGCATGTACAGTGGACCCTCAGTTATCGACCAACTCGGTTATAGACCAGTTTTTCGGCTTCCGGTTATTGGCTGGTATTTCACTTATCGGTCGTATGGGATGCGACATTCGCACGCCGGCAGCCGCACACACAAGTCTGCCTGTGTCTCCAGGCGAGTGAGGAAGCTTCTGCTCTATCATCCAAACATTTCACTATAATCCATTGTTTTTGGCAGTTATTGATCGAGTGCAACTGCGAAATAAGTCACCACGGCCCCAAAGAAAGTTCTTAGTAAAGTTACTTTGGTAAATAAAGTGAGAAACACGATAGAATTCAAGGAAGGCAGGCACGCAGGGAGTGTAGCAGGCATGCAGGGAGTGTAGCAGGCACGCAAGGAGT